>NC_056735.1:266189335-266379335 GCF_019279795.1 Protopterus annectens | reverse complement strand
GTTGTTGTACTGTAGTTTTTTTTCGATATTTTGAGTTTCAGTATTTTGAGCTTTAGAGATTTTGGTCTCAGTATTTTGAGTTTAGGGATTTTGAAAGTCAGTACTTTGAAGTAGACCCATACACACACACATATATATATATATATATATATATATATATATATATATATATACACATATATATGGATTCACTTTATAATTTCAAAATACTAAAATCCCGAATTTCAGTATTTCGAAACCATAAAGTCGAACAGCCTAAATCCCGAAATTACACAACCATGAAACACAAAATCACGAACAGAAACACACCATACATCACACAGCACATACATCATCCAACCCAAACCACAACAAACAAAACACAAACACAAAAACACATACAAATAAACCTACACTACATATAAGCAGGAGGGGCAAGCCCCCCTGCACCCCCCAGGTGGGGGGCTGTGCCCCACACCCCCCCCATTTATATATACCAACTCCAAGATTGCAGAAACACACACAGAAAGGAAACTCACACCCACACATTCTACAGCCCCTTGCACCACACAAACATCACACATCTGCAAACACAACACATCCAACACTGCCTACCCTAAACCACACGTACAACTAACAAACACATTCACACACACTCAAACTCCCACACAAAACCCTAACAAAACAGTTATTTACCTTAAATTACACCTAAATCCATACACAACATGAAACACCATTCATCACAACACCGCACGCAACGGACCGTAAAGCCATAACCGTGAATTTGAGATATTTGGATTCGCGATTATGCACTTTCACGATTTTCAATGTTCGACTTTATAAGTTCGAGAAACTGAAATTCGGGATTTCAGTTTATTGAAATTATAAAGTGAACCCATATGTATATATATATATATATATATATATATGGGTCTACTGCTTTTCAACGAATACCACGTATTCAAAAAAGAGCAGTAGACTGCTCAGTTACGCGAAAGTGCACTTATTCGAAAGTGCACTTTCCCAAACTCAGCTTCTGCGAACGGATCACCCCACAGTGAAGGACAGCAGGAAAATGTGCTATGTCCTCCACTGTGGTGCGGTAGTTACAGACCTTACGGTTAGGACACGGGTCATGGTAAGGGGATAGTTCTACTAGCTATCCCCTTACCATGACCTGCGCCCTAACCCTAAAGGTCCGTAACTACTGCACTAAAATCAGTAGTAGCCCATTCGCTGAAGCGGGTTTCGCGAAAGTGCACTTTCGATTAAGTGCACTTTCGCATAACCCAGGGTGAGTTCGAACTTATACAGTAGACCCATATATATATATATATATATATATATATATATATATATATATATATACACACACACACACACATACATATATATATATATATATATATATATATATATATATATATATATATATGTGTGTGTGTGTGTGTGTGTGTGTGTGTGTTTGTATGTATGGGTGTGTATAAATATATGTGTATATTATAATTATTGTGCATTTGATGGATAAGGCCAAACTAACACCAAATGGGATAATGGGATGGGTTAATTTCAAGTACCAGAAAGGGAATTGGCTAGTCTTAAAATGGCGCACAAGGGCAACTAGCCGGGTACTTACCTGTGAACCTATGTTACCCCAATAAAAATAATTGGGATCATACTATACATAATTTTATATTGAAGACATTTTACATCCCTAGACTGATGCTGTTTGATTTGTTGATGTGCAGCAAATCCATCAGTATTGGATTAAGACTTTAAGCTTAAAGCCATGAGTGATATGCCAAGTAGTATTTCTGGCAAGCCCCTCTTTCAGGATATAAGTGCTTGTGGGGGAGTCAGTAATAGCATTTAGTTTGCAGTCATCTGCAATCTTGGTTCACCATAGACTTTAACATATGCTCTCACACTAGAGACGTAGATGTCAAAAAGGAGAAGGAGATCAAGGACAGAGACCTGTAAGGTGTCACCAGTGATAGCCCTTTTAGATGACAAGGTACCATCACCTCTTTCTGTATGTATTTGAACTGAGTGCCAGTTTGCAACTCAGTGGGTGATCTAGAAGTTTATATTTAGACTAGCAAGTCTGAAAATAATAACAGCATGGGGAATTGTATTCATGACTTCATTGAGGTCCATACAGGCAGTATGGACAGAATGACCTTTGTCAATGGCATTACTTACATTTACATTTTCAAAAAATATCAGATTAAGGAGATAAAATCTACCTTACCCAAGTCTGAGTTAAGGGTTTATTGATTACTAGTGTTGTTGTGGTTTTTAGATCACTGATTTTCTTGTTTATTTGGTGTCTCATATTTATTTCCATGGTTTGGCAGACAATGCAAGTGAGGTCAATAGGGCACTAGTTACAACGGTCTGTGGTGGAGCAGTCTTTGTGGAGTAGCATCTTAATGGTCATTTTTCAGAGGTCATGTGTATATCCTATAGAGAGACTAAGACTTAAAATGTTTAGGAGGGATGCAGATATGTTGCATTAATTTGCAACTTGATATGTTGTCAGGACCCACAGAGTTACCGTTATTTGTTTTGGATACAATTTCTAAGATCAGCTTCATACTGATTTTAGTTGAAGAGAAGTTTAGTAATTCAAGGGACAGAACCAAAAGATAAGTTGGAGGGGTGAAACTGAAACTGAATTTGTCCGCTGGGACATTGTGTTTGTCTTTTGGACCAAAATAAGTACTGCTATTCAGCTGGAGCTCAATCCAGGGTTGACTTTAACTTCTTATACCTCTTTGGAGTCTGGTGCAGTGTTAGGTGTTATTTTAAATCTACCTTATATGGGTAAAAGGGCATTATGGTTATCTTTGGAGTAGGGGGCTACCTGCAGGTCATATCTTGCCTTTGTCTTCCTAGTGATGTGCCTGAGTTGTTTCCTGGCCTGCTTAAATACATTATTATATTGGAAGTTTGGTAAACTTTTATATAAAGCAAGTAGCTTTTTCCTCTTAGTATAGTGTTTGTTTATTCAGGTGTTCCATCGTAGGGGGTTATTACTGACTTTTACATTATAAAGATGAAAACTAGCAAGAGAAAGAGGAAAAATAAACCATAAAGGAAAAAAAAAACCCTCAGTTTGAGACCTTCACACATGTGAGTTAAAAAATGCAGTGTTGTCATAAAATCCAAGAAAATTTATTGTAATCCACTCTGTCAAGCGCTTTCGGCCCTCTACACTTAATACTGGGACTTCATCAGAACGAACATAGTATAAATACAACTTCCTTATAAACCCTACCCAATTAATTAATATTGTCAACTCATCAACTTTTAAAGATATATCCTACTATAAAAACTTTAAAATAAAATTGTCGTGTTACTTTTACCTCTCAAATGTACAGATTTTCGCAGAATGTCCAGATTTTTGGCCTGTTCCTCTTTTTTCCTTGCAAATTACTGGGATGATCACAGGATTGTAGTCAGTAAATAATGACATACATTTGAGTTTCATACTTCAAATCCTTCAGAAAATGTATATTAAAACAAATCCTGTTACTCTAGCAACTTTCTAAGTTTATAAGAGCAATATTTAAAATATGTCCCTATTTATACCCCCATTTTGTCAAGCTTTGTCCAGATTTTTTGCAGCGGTAGTAACCCAAAACAATCCCTGCAACTCATGCCAATAGAATTATATATACATACATACACCTATTGAAAAATAGAAATGTATGTTAATTTGAATACTGAAACATTTTCTGAAAAATAGAAATGTATATTAATTTGAATACTGAATACATTCTAAAATATATGGTTTACACATGTACCATTAATAAAAGTTCATACTTGTATATGACTGCTAAAAATATAGATGTGAGCATATAAGGCTCAGTTTCAAACAGAAACAAATGAAGTTTGGCAACAAACTAAGTTGTCCCGGGATATCTTCGTGGGGGGGTGGTTAGGTTAATTTTAAGGGGAGCTAAGTGGGTTGGGGAGGTGAAAAGGTTAAGTGGAGGCAGGGATGGTTGGGGATATGAGATAATGATGGGGAGGGGCATAAGAGGTTTAGTCTAGTGTAGTTGGGATAAGCAATCACATTTTGGCGTGAACTTGCTATGGCAGGTTCCACATCCTAGACAACCTGGGTGTATTTTGGTGCAGGTAGGCCTTGGGGGCAAGTGGGGACATGGTGAGTGACCTTTTATGTATATTATTGGTGGGCAGTTCGGTGGTTTGCAGGTTCTGTGTTGGTGAAAACTTGTGCTTTTTGAGAGAGAAAAAAAAAAGCCTTAGGTTGGCGATGATGTGATTTAAGCTCCAGTTTGTGGTTTATTGGCCAGTTGGGTTTTAGTTTTGTAAAAATGAGCTTGGTTAGTTTGCCCTTTTTGACTGTTCAGGTTTGTGTCTGGACTTCACACTGGTTGTTGTTTCTTTTCCTTCAGTTAACTCGGTGGCTTTGTTTATAGTTGCTTTGTTTCATAGTTGCTTTGTTTTATAGTTCCCTGTGAGTTTTCACGGGCAATGGGGCATTGTTGATCTGCATATGTAAGCGTCGTAGGATTCTGTTGCAAATCATAAAGTTTAACAGCCTGGGGAGTACAGATTTACTTTCGGCAAGTCAAGAGTGTAGTTCAAACAATGTAAATCGGTAAATACATTTGTTCCCTCTGCGAGTTCCACTTGCCTAAAATAGTATACCAGTTAGGGTAGATGCCTCTGAAGCACCGAATAAAGGGTTGCTTGCTGGGTAGTTCGACCGTGGGGCATGCTAGCTCAAGTTTGTATTGAGGGCTGGTGCAGGTGTTGCTTGCTGTAGTATAGTGCTGGTTAGGCAGAGGTTCTATGGTAGCACTGGTTCCGCAGAGCTCCCTCGTTAACCCAGTCATTTATATTTATTTAGCTTTCCTCTCTCACACTGTAATTATGTCTTGGTGGTGGTGGTATCACTTTTAGCAGCTTCGGTGGCTGAGGTGCATTTAGTTTAGCCCAGGCTGCTGTGTTTTTTTTCCCCTGTATCTGTTCAGATATTTCTGTGGACCACGAGGCTCCCGTGAGGGATGATTCCTCACCTCACATGTGCTTATACACTCCGTTAGTAGTTATCGCAAATTACGAACACCTTTCATGTTTGTTTGATGATTGCTGGTAGTGGAAGGTATGGGCCTTTGCAATTGATGTTGCTTATAGCTTTTAATCCTCACTGGTGGTGGGTTGTAAATAAGTTGCTTTATTATTCGATCTTGTACAATCTGTGTATTTTAATAATATTGCATCTGGCTCAAAATGGTGGGCACTTTTGAACAGGAGGTGGTTACCATTTTTAGACTTGTGCTTTCTCTGTAGCATTTGGGGAGTGGCGGTTGTTGGTGTGTTTTTGCATCGGACCAGTGGGCTTTTCGCGGGCTTGGAGATGTGTTGTTGGCAGGTGCCCAATGTGCATGCGTGCCAGATTTTCCTTCTGGTGGTCCACTGCCTCTGTCGCTCTGAGATCTAAAGCAGTTAAGCCACCCTGAGAGTTTCTTTGCAAAAGTGTTAGCGTAAAGTTTAGATAATGTGGTTATACATGTATATTCTAAATACTCTAAATTCAGCAGAAAATTTTGATCTCTGCCTTGATAACTAAATTAGAAACATAGGAAAAAATGCTTCTAAGTTATTGAGAGCACTGAATTTGGATAGGAGTACAGCACCTTCAGGAAGAGAGAGTAAAAGAGAAAACAAGAGAAAAAGAATGTATTTATGCCAGGTTTTGTTGTGTGGTACGTCTCTGCTGAAGTCAGCACTGGTAAGTCACTATGACTTTGGAATGGCTGTGCTTTTGGGTGTAGAAGAAAGCAGTGTAGGTTATATATCCCCCCATTTGATGATCCACATTCCCACTCTTCCCCAGTCTTTGGTTAAAGAAGCGTACTTACCAAGCTATTATCCGTCCTCAATATAAACACATCTCCATTGGTATGTTTGTCACTTCCCTGTTGCCTAGTCACAAGCAAGAGCTTTGTTTCTCAATAAAGTGTACTTTCCTTCTGCCTCAGTAGGCATTTTGGATGTGAATTCCAACAGTTTTCATATTTTATTTCCATGGTGTTATGTATGAATGTCACCAAACTCATAATCAGAACCATCGGTTGTAACTATGGAAGGTAATGAAGGATTAAAAAGGGGAATGCACTGCTATTGAAAATTAATGTTTCCATATGAAAATTTTGTTGAACAGTAGCAGATCAAGTAAAGTTAGAAGTTCCCTGAGATAATGATATAAGTGCCCTTACAACCCAGATGAATCATACTTCAGAATAAACTTGGCATTTTGTTAGGTAACACCTTGGAAAGAATGCAATGTTTGTAAATCATTTGATGCAGACAGCTGTGCAGTAACCATCCCACAATCTACATTGTGTTAGACCTTCTGAACCCATCACATATCCCAAGAAAGATAAAAATGTTTTTCCAAAATTACACAAGGCTCATAGTTTATGTTTAACTTCATCCCAGCAGCATGGATATGATGCAGAACAACTTTAAGATCCAGTTAGGCTCTGTGAGCAGTGAGTCGTCAAAGTAAGACCAGATACTAGGTAGATTCCTCGGAATGAAGGACATTAATTTTTAAAAACAGTTGGGTACTAAGGCAAGAGTATAAGGTACCCATTTTAAGTAAAATAGTCCTCATGTGTAATGAATGCAGTGAGGGCTCTAATTCCTTCTCTGTCCCCATTGAAAAAATGTATAATATTCAGCCACAACATTCACTTTTGACTAAAAAAAAAAAAATTAATACAGAAAAAACAATTTCGTATAACTCATTTTCTATGTGAAAGTATCAAAAATGCACTGTTCCTCAACCTACAAGTAGTGAATAAGCAGACTCATCAATGTATTTTAAGAAGTTTTAATTCGACTTTGTCACATTCTGTACAATTGTCTGTGTTATGTGGATTTATACTTCAGAAAATATTTATTGCTAGGTAATAGTGTCTCATGCCGGAGCAACTGGACCATATAAATAAGTTGTTGTGTCTTTTGGCTTTTCGCGGTTAGGGGTCGCCACAGCGGAACTCCAGTCCATTAATGATTGACAGTAGATTTTTACATGCCGAGTTGCCGGCCCTGACGCACAACCTTCAACGAAGGTACGCCCATTCACGTATGCCTCCACACAGAAGAAGCTCTAGCTGAGAATCGAACAGGACAACATCTTACTATGAGGCGACAACGCTACCACAGCACCACCACCGTGTACTGATGTCAAAAAAAAAAAAAAAAAGAAAAAAAATTGTTGAATGTTCTCCTTCTATGGCATGAATAGTACAGATTGGAAGAGGGCCGTTTGAGATTTCGGCTGTGTGTGACTACTGTTCAGCTCTTTTGTTGAATTTCTGTTGTGGCATCGCAGTGCTGGGGGAAATTTCGGGGGCTGCAGCATATGCTATAGGAACACGTAGTTGCAAAATTGTATAGGACAATAGTTAAAGCTTGGAAGATGTCTTGGAGGGTGTGTTATGTATTTTAGATTTACATGTCTTTTCTTTCTTATAGATGTTTTTTTTTTTTTTTTTTTTTTGGAACACTGCTGCTATAATTTGGAATAGGTGGATATAATGTAGAGCCTTCTCTTTATATATTAGAGGATTTACTTTTCTCCTTTTCTTTGTAGATGGTGGTGTGCCGAGTACCAATTGTGGCGTTACACAGGGAATTTGCAAATGACGGAAGCAGTGGCAAGAGAAGAGGTTACACATGGGGAGCACAAGGCGGCAACAGTTACTGACTGAAATTGCTAAAGTGCAGAAGGCATCATGCGGTGGCTTGAAAAGGGATCTGAAAGGTAACGTTTTTGATAGGACAGATGTTTTGCCACTGGAATCAGGCACAAAGTGGGTCTGAGTTCAGTTAGTGAGCTGATTATTGTATTGGTATAGAGGACAAGTAAGGAAGAGGTAGGTAGGGGGGGCAAGGGGGAAACGGTTGGGGACGGCTTATGGGGAGTGGGGGAATCCCACAGGATGAGTATAGTCACAACATTCATAGATGCACAAGACTTATTAGGCTAAAGCCCTGTGGCTCTTTCAAACCAGTGAAGCTCAGCCCTTGTTTTTTTTTTTTTTTTGTTAGAACCTTGGGGTGGTTGTTTTACTCATTCAGTTGTTGAAACATATTTGGTGTAAGGGCCAATGAGGTGTTTGATAGGATGCTGGAGTTTGTTCCTAATGGGTGGTGTCTTTGGGGTCACAAATTTGACCCTTGAGTAGGTAGTGTTAATGTTACATAACAGGTAAAGGCTTTACAGAATACCACAAGGATCATTTCACTTGGTGTTTGGGTCAATTTTGTGAGTAGAGTTTTAAGAAGCATGGTAGGTAGGCAGTTAGTGAGGTAGTTTTTAAAACTGGGTGCATTGTTACAGGGAAGTTAGGTTTAAAGGAAGCTTGGTTGCAGGATAAGGCTGCGGTAGGACAGGTTTTAATTGCCTGCTAGTGGTATAGGTAATATAAGGAAAGAGCTCTCCAGGGGAAAGGCCAGGGCCAAACAATGGTTAAGAATGGTTTGGTACTGAGTGAATTGGGGGTGTTTATGGCTGGATATGTAGAGTATTTCATTGCTGAGCATAGGTGGGTTTTTGGGAACTAGGTCAAGGGGTGCTGGTTTTCTGCCAGCTAAGGTGGGACATTAAAGTTGGAGTTAGATTGTTCACTATGGTAATGGAGTTGTTGCACATATAGGACTGGGTACTGGGTGGGCTAAGGTGATATGCTACAGGTAACAGGGTCTTGGTTGTGAGACTTGCTACTAGTTGTTTGACCGGGTGCCGTCTTGAGTTCAAGGGGTTATAGTTTGTGGTTTTGTTGTGGTTATAGGCTGTCAATACATTCAGGCTGAGCCATGATTTCAGCTTTGAAGGCAGCGGGCTAAAAGGGTATGTGCTCTCTTGGTGTAGATGTTCTGGTGTTACAACGGGGTCACAGTAATCCTACTTTATTTAGTTTCATTAGGGTGTGTTTCAGTGATGGCATGGCAAAGGAGTTTATGACTGGATTCGAAGGTGCTTTACAGATGATGGGTACACCAAATGATGTTTGGCATGACCCTTCCCTTTATGGGAGGTGGATTGAACAATTTTGGGTAGAAGGGAGGCAGAACAGCCTGGTCAGGCTGGTTTGCGGAGAAGAGGGATAGGCTTGCCCTCTTCTGTTCCCCCTCTCATGTCTGTATGTTCATTTCAAGGATCTGGGGAAAGGAAATGAATAGTTGCAGGAATCTTGCTGAATAGATAAGCAAGCTGAGGTAAGGATGGTGCTTATTTGGTGGAAGGTAATTCAATGGATGGTGTATGAAGGGAGTTGGGATGCTGCTTCATAAGTAAAGTAAGGGAGCAGAGGTATGGACCCTCCTTGTTGGGCAGGGTGAGTAGGTACGCTGCCCTGATTAACATTACAACAAATGGTGTATGAAGTGAGATGGAACGCTGCTTCATAAGTAAAGTAAGTGAGTAGAGGTATGGACGCTGCTTACTGGGGCAGGGTGAGCAGGTATGCTGCCCTGATTAATATTACAAGGATGTTATGCTGTATTTAGAATCAATTATATCATAAATAGTTGTAATAAAGTTGGTGATAAAAGCTATGTTATGGAAATTTAATAAAGGTCATCAAATGTCATTTTGTGTGATGTGTGTTACTGAAGGGGACCAGGACAATACATTTTAAAACCATGTCAGGGAATCAAAAAATGGTACAGAAATATACCATATTCTCATTTAAACCTGGGGGTTGGACAGCATTTAATCTTACTTGCCATTGGAATTATTTTATTTCTAGCAATAGTTTCCACCATCCCCCCTCTAAGGTCAACAGGTAAAGCCTCTAAAATTCCAAATTTAAATCCAGTATAGTTGGGGCATTCCATGGTATGTCTAAACAGTACATTGTTGGTATTTGCCTTCTGTATTGCATACAAATGTTTGTATATTCTCTTCTTTAATTGTCTCTCCATTTTACCTTCATAATACTGCCCACATCATTCACAGACCGCAATATAAACTAGTCCCTTGGTATTGCAATTTCTCCTATGTAGATTAACCACAAATGGTATACTTTGAAGGGTAATAGTCCTTCCTTTCCAAATATGCTCACACTGCCTACAAGTGCCACAACTTGTGGCACTCTTAACTGTGATGCTCCTACCTATATGTTGTTCAAAACAGGATTTACAATTTCTCCCTGTTTTATAAATAAAATGTGGTTCGTTACCTACAAAATTTAAAATCTCAGAATTCCCTTTAAATATCACCCAGTTTTTCAGAATAATATCCTTGATATTATTACTATTAGAAGTGTAGGGTATCACCATCTCCTTGTTAAAGTCTATACTGTTTCCTGGGGTGTCGTCCCCATTCTCCAGTCTACCAGAGCTACCCAGCAGGGGGTTGTACCTGTTCCCCTATCCTGTTTTTAGCTCTCCACACAAATCTTTCACTAATTTTTGAGGGTATCCTCTTTATAGAAACATACTGCTTATTTTGTTTACTTCTATTTCAAACAGTTTGATTTCTGAACACATATGGGTGGCCCTAACTAGCTGTCCTTTAAGTATGTTCCTTTTAGTGTGACTAGGGTGGCAACTATGCAAGTCTAAATAGTTGTTAGAAAATTTTTCTTTCCTATAAATTGTTGTGGTGAACTTTTCTCACAGTGTCCTTAGCTAGTGTAATATCCAAATAATAGAGTTGTCATTGGTGTTACCTGTACATTCAAAATATGGTGAAATACTATTCAGGTAGTCTAAAAATGACACATTGTCTTGGTTCTTGTCCTTCCATATAATAAGTATATCGTCCAAAAACTGGAAATAGCCAATCAAATTAGTAGAAAATACACTATTTAATACATGCCTAGCCTCCCAAGCATGAAGGAACAAGTTCGCAAAGATGGGTTCACAGCTTTCACCCATCACTACCCCTTTCAATTATTTGAAATAAACCCCTTCAAAGGTAAAATAATTGTTGTCCAAAATAACCTCCATAACTAACATTATAAAATTAATTAGTGTCTCATCCAGGTTGGTAAGCTTACGGATTGCCTCATGAAATAATTCTAATCCCTCTTGGTGAGGAATACAAGTAAATAAATCCTTAACAGTTATTGTAGAGAAGCTACACTGGTCCGTATATCAACCTTGTTCAATTTTGGACAGCAGATCCCAAGAGTCTTTTAACAAATAATTAAGGGGTGCTGTTGCATTTTTCAACACTCTGTCTACAAATACCCCCAATGAATAAGTTGGTCCATTTTGTGCAAAAATAATGACTCTACATGGGGGTTGGATCGCCTATTTGTGGACTTTTGGTATCCCGAATGCTACTGGGATTAATACATTATCTGACTTTAAAATTCATATACTTCTGATATGACATTTTGAAAAAGTGAGTCTTCTAATAACAGTTAAATTTCATATGTGCAATATAAATCTAATTTCGTGATGCCTCATGATATTTATTTGTATCATAAAAAATGTCAGACGTGGTGTTAACATAGTCCATTTAAGTAAATACGACTACCCCCCCCCCCCCCCCACCATTATCTGGTTTTATCACCCTTAATTCTTCATCTTCTCAAATCATTTTTATAAGGTCCATCTCTTCCTTAGTTATATTACAGTATTTTTTTTCTTTTTCTTATTTTCAGTACATAGTGAAGTATAAATGTCTGTTGAACAAGACCCTTCAAATGGTGAAATCAGTGGGTGGGGGGGTTGAAACAACTCTTCTTTCTTTAAACTTGACCCAGTGTTGTTTTCCTTATCTAATGTTTGTCCCTTAAAAAATACTTTGAGGTTTAACCTTCTAGTAAAAAACTTTAATTCAGTGATAACATCTACCACATTTAAACTATGTGAAGGCACAAACTTAAAGCTTTTTTCAAACAGAGAAAAAAAGTTCTTGTCTATAGTTAAATCTCTGTAGTTAAAAATATTAAAACCTCTGTAGGACAGTACCCTGCCCTCACTGCAAACAACAATTTCCTCAGAATTATTCCCCCCAATCTCCTCTTGTGAGTCTAGTTGTTGAACCTCGTACCTCTTCCCCCTGCCTCTCCCCCCGCTCGGGGTGCAAGGTTGTGGAAAAAAAACATTTTCTCTGTTTCTGTTTTCTATCCTTTCTGATCTCCTTGGGTGGGTGGGTAATTCCTATCATAATCATCCGGTTCATCCTCCTGTGAATTCCCCATTCTGTAACCATACTCACTATTATATTCTGATTCATTCTGGTTTCTATTTTCTCTACTTCTACCTTCATGCACATCATAACAGGCATTAGGTAAAGGGTAAAAAGTTTTATTACAATATTCATTGTCATCCCTAGCAATCTTTTTATTTTTCCTTTCCAGATTTCCCTTAACATAATTTTCTACTTTCTTAAAAATAATATTGTACTTAGTCACATTGCTGTCAAATAACAAGCAATTCAAAATCTCATCATTCAGTGTGGTTAAGTCATCCAAGTACTTGTTAATATTCACATTGTTTTTTTTAATAATAAATCACATCCAAATCTATCAAACATATTCAAAAGTTCATTTGTTTCCAAACTTCCAGCTTTTAACCCATTTGTGAAACTTGAAAAGTCTTGAGTCCCTTTGGAACACACTTGATGTTCTTCGTGTTTCACTGTTGCAGTCATTACATTTGGGTAATCTGCTGGCAGGTTGCCGTCAGTCGGCCTGAATAAAAAAGTCTTGGGTCCTGCATCAGTTACTGTCTCCTCTTCCATGACGTCAGGTCGACAGGGGTATAAAACATGCAGCTGATACCATTTTAATCAGTCTTTCTTGCATGTGGTGCCTGAAGCAGAAGCAGTTCGCAAATGCCGGTCGGCCGACTCCAGAAATTGTCGTTTTCAAGTTTCAGAACCAAAGTCTTCAAACTAAAGCTAAGTACCCCGTTGGGGAAACTTTTTCTTGGTCCTTACCGATGTCAATAAAAGTTAATAATTGTATTACTTGTGGGAAGCAAATACCTCATAAGGATTTTCATTTGTACTGTATTCCTTGCCTAGGCCCTGACCACAATGTAAGTTGCTGTTGGTTTTGTGCTAAATTTAGCCAACGCACTATTAATCATTGGTATATTTTTACTTCTAAATACTTTGGCTCAAGATTTAACTATCCTGAAATGTCATTGGTTAGCAATCCGACTACTGGAATTCACAAAAAATGCAAAGAAAAAGGCAGAGACAGACCGTCGAGGTTATAACTGACAACAAGGCTTCTCCTAAGCCTGTCACCGGTTCACCGGTACTCAGTGAGATGCTTTCCCAGCCCCTGATGCCCGCTACATTTGATCCGCAGGCCTCTACCGAGACCCATTTGGAGTCTCATATGTCACGAGATTCTTTAAGTATTGAACCCGTGGATGTCACTCCCTTGGATGGGTCCGGAGCCGCTGAGCAGGCACCGGCTTCTGAGGTTGTTTTCAGGCCTAAAGATTTGTATATTAAACCAACGCCATCATCAAAAACAAGGCCAAAACCAACTTCTATGTCTAAAAAAATCTGATGCATGAGCCACATGTTCAGGCCCTTATACCTAAAAAACAAATGATCGAAATGGCTGAGGATTTAATTACCTTGATCAGGGGTTCCCAACCCCCTTCTGCTAAGAGGCCTAGGCAAGGCACTGATTATGAATCTTCAGATCAGGTTTCCATTTCTTCTGATTCGTCTTCTGATCAGGAATTCTCTATTCCTCCTTATGAGGACTCTGATGCAGAAGAATCCATCCTTTCTGCTTCTCCTCCTTAGGATTTTTCTTTTGGAGAAACTTTGCATACCTTAAGGGAACATTTTCATTGGGAGAGTCAGGATTTTTCAGAATCCAAAAAGAAGCTTAGGGATTTTCTTCTCCTTCCATAGTATAGGCCTTTGGCTATACCTCCTGTTTTAGACATTGTTGATGATGTTTTCTCAGAATCCACCATGGCTCCTGATTCCCTGCCTCTGGCTCCTAGTAAGCCAGACAGATATTACAGGGTTCCTGACTCCCACAAGTTTCTTTTCAAAAATCCTACTGCTGACCCTGAAACAATTTCTCAGGGTCCCAGGGGTGTTAAGGCTTCTACTGCTAAAAATCCTACCCCTTCTGATAGAGACTCCAGGGTGCTGGATAGATGGGGGTAAGAAGGTTTATATGTCTGCAACAGTGGCAATCAGGGCTTTAAACTGTCAATTTCATACGCTTAAATATCAACAGCATGTCATGGGCTTACTTAAACAGAAAATGATGTTGATTTCTGATTGTGTGGAAAATAAAGAGTTACAGGATTTATTGCATTCAGCTGAACAAGTTGGAAAGCATACTTTGCAATGTGGTTTTGATTCCTTGGAGGCCTCTTGCAGGGCCGCCATAACTGGATCTGTGATAAGAAGGCATGCTTGGCTCAAGGAGCAAAATCTGCCTGATCATGTTAAAGCAAAATTGTTGGATGCTCCTTTACAACAGGACAGTCTGTTTGAGAATAAGGTAGAAGATGTTTTGAAAAAGATGGAAGACAAAGCTAAATCTATGCAAACTGTAAAAGATTTCTTGCAAGTGCAGCCACCCTGGTTCAGTAGGCACTGGCCTACTAAGAATTGGTCCTTTCCAGTACCCAACCGAGCCACTCAAGTCAAACCCAGACACTCCAAAGGCTCCAGGTTTCAGTCACAAGGAACTTACAGAACAAAACAATGGGGTGCCTCCACCTCCAAATCTGAAAGTAGCAAAGCACCCTCCTATGGTACAGTTTCAATGACTTTCCTCTGCCATTTCCAAGCACTTATCTTTTGGCAACCCCTTTGGGGGGAAAACTAGCACTTCATGCTCAAAACTGGCATCTAATTACCCAAGACAAGTGGGTCTTAAATATAGTATCCCAGGGATACAGATTTCATTTCCACATGTTGCCAATTCCAAATGGATGGCCAGATCTGCCTCCAAATCAATGGGCAGAGGCCCAGAAACAAGTCATGTTCCTCATGGATATGGGGGCTATTCAACCAATACCAGAAAAGGAAAAAAGGGCAAGGTTTTTATTCAAGACTTTTCCTGGTACCCAGAAAAGACAAATCATGGCATCCAATTCTGGACTTATCCATTCTAAATACCTTCCTGGACATTCCAAAATTCAAGATGCTGACTCTACAACAGTTACTGCCTATGCTAGGCAAGGATGCCTGGTTGGTAACTCTAGACTTAAAAGAGGCTTACCTGCATATCCCAACCAGGGAATCTTGCAGAAGATACCTCCGCTTCAAAGCAGGCTATTTGCATTACCAGTTCTCTGCACTGCCCTTTGGCTTATCTACTGCTCCCAGGGTCTTCACAAAGTGCCTGGCACCAGTGATTGCATTTTGCAGACAAAGAAACATTCAAATGTATCCTTATCTGGCCGATTGTCTAATTCAGGCAGAAAACAAGGACACTCTTCTACAACATCTGCCATTTGTAAAAAGGCCTCTAACATGCCTAGGGTACACCATAAATGAAAAGAAATCACAACTGATACCCTCTCAAATAATTACATTTCTGGGTGCAAGCTTGAATACAACTGCCCAGATGGCTTACCTCATGCCAGACAAACAAATTCAATTGAGAACATACTTCAAACAAGTGGCCACAAAAACCCAGCTATCTGCAAGTCAAATTTTGCAGGCTTTGGGGTTCATGGCATCCTGCATTCTACTAATTCCATATGCAAGACTGCATATGAGGAAACTTCAATGGTACCTAAAAAGCTTATGGAGTCAACATTGTCACAGCCTGGAAACAATGATTCCTCTCATTCCTTGCCTGCAACAGGAGTTCCTATGGTGGGCAGAGGCCAGTCACCAAAACAAGGGACTGTCATTCATTCTACCCCCTGCCACCCAAACCCTGACTACAGATGCATCAGACTATGCTTGGGGGGCCCATCTGGCAGGGAGATGCATTCAGGGCAAATGCAGCCCACATCAAATGCACCTACATATCAACCAGAAAGAAATGCTAGCTGTACAGAATGCTCTGACCGCCTTCAAGGACTTCCTTCATCCAGGACAACTACTGATAAAGACAGACAACACCACAGTTAAGTGGTACATAAACAAGCAGGGGGGTACTCACTCCTACCCTCTTTTCAGACTAGCCATAGTCTTGTGGAACACAGCCTTGACTTACCAAATACATCTACAAGCTCAATTCCTGCCAGGAAAGCAAAATACTCTGGAAGACGAACTAAGCAGAAATCTTATGGACCCACATGAATGGTAACTGGATCCACAAATCTTCAGCATCTTGACATGAAAATGGGGGAGCCCAGAGATAGATCTCTTTGCCTCTCCCCAAAACTATCAGTTGGACAAATTCTGCACAAGAATCCATCACAAAAAAGCTTGGAAAGTGGATGCTCTATCCTTCAGCTGGAAAAACCTATCAGTCTATGCCTTTCCCCCTCTGCCTCTGTTCTCCAAGGTTTTACTAGAAGTCAGACAGGAAAAACCAAAAATGATTCTGATTGCTCCAGGCTGGCCTCGCCAACACTGGTACCCGCTTCTAAGGAGCATGTCACACCTTCCCCCGTGGTACTTGCCTCAGACACCTCTTCTATTGTCTCAGCAGAACTATCTAATTCTGCACACTCAGCCCCAAACTCTGAATCTTGCAGCATGGCTAATCAATTAATTTCACCAGTCACATCTCTCAGTAAACCTGTGATGGATGTCATTTTGGAGGCTAGAAGACCTAGTACTAGAAAATCTTATGCTGATAAATGGAAGAGATTCTGTGCCTGGAACCAAGCACAAGGAATAAACACAGCAATGCCCAATATTCCTCAGATTCTGCAATATTTAACTGAGATGCTTCACAAGGGCCTATATTTTTCTTCTATAAAAATCCATGCCTCAGCCATCTTAGCTCTTTACAACACAGAGCCTCCTCTCTTTTCTCATCCCCTGCTAAAGCAGTACCTCAGAAGGGCCAAACATTTGAGACCTCCAAGGAGAGCACCAACTCCTGCATGGGACCTCAATTTTGTGCTGGAAAAACTCACCCTACCTCCTTTTGAACCAGCTGGTACTGTAGACATAAAATTTATTTCCTGGAAGACAGTCACTTCAGCTAGAAGGATTTCAGAACTACAGGCTCTCATGGCAGTGGAGCCTTTCATTATCTTTTATCCGGACAGAGTGGCCCTCGGGACCAATCCATCCTTTATGCCTAAGGTCGTATCCAGTGTGGCTCTTAACCAGACCATTCATCTGCCAACTTTTTTCCCAAATCCACAGAACAAGGGGGAGCGGATTCTGCATTCATTGGCTGTACACAGACAACTAAGATTCTGCTTAAACAGGACAAAATCTCTAAGAAAGTCTGAGCAACTACTGGTGGTATTTGCTGCAGGGGCAGAGGGGAAGATTATTTAAAAGCAGACTATTTAAAAATGGATAAGCCATTGTATTCGTTTCTGCTACATGCACCATGGTAAACCTGTCCCCAAGGGGATCAGATCCCATTCCACCAGGGCTCATCTACGTCTGCAGCTTTTCTCAGAGGGGTTCCTACCAGAGACATTCTAGAAGCTGCTACTTGGAGCTCAGTTCACACGTTCACCAAACATTACCATTTACCTCTCTTTTCTAAATCCAGGGCAGGCTTTGCCACTGCTGTTCTGCAGGGCCTTATAGCTGCTCCTAATGCTGTATAATTCCATCCTGCCAACCTTAGCTTTGGGATTCTACCCAAATGTAATGACTGCAACAGTGAAACATGAAGAACATAGCACAGTTGTGTACACTCACCATAAATGTAGATGTTCGAGTGTATTCACTGTTGTAGTCCAGGTTACCCACCCGCCAGCCCCCTTTTTTCTCTCTTATTATACCTCTTCTTTCCTTCACTATCCCCAAAAGCCTTTTTGGTGTATTTGCTTTTTGTTGGAGGTATACATTTGTGTTTTTATGTTTATTTGCTCCCCATTAGGGGGGCACCTGGCATCTGGGGCAAGAAAAACTAATTAAAATGGCGTCGGCTGCATGTTTTATACGCCTGATGACCTGATGTCATGGAAGAGGAGACAGCAACCAATGCAGGACCCAAGACATTGTTATTCAGGTTGACTGAGGGCAACCTGCCAGCAGATTACCCAAATGTAATGACTGCAATAGTGAATACACTCGAACATCTACATTTATGGTAAGTGTACACAACTACACTTTCTTAACGCTTTCCCCTAAATATAAATTGTCACAATGCAAGCCCCTGACTTTAAATAACTTGTTTTCTAGTTCATAAAGTTTGTGTTGAAATGTTTGGGGCACTTGCCTGTCCTTGCTGCTTGTTCTATTTCTGGTGAAGCATATTTCAGCATGAATCCATTGTTGGAAATTCAAATTGTCCCTGTTAATGCCTCCCAAATCACCACAGCGTTCTGCAGTGCCATTGTTGCTCTCATTCCTACTTCCTCCTTCAGAACCTCAGTCTGAAAAGTCCCCCTGGTTGGTTAGAGCTCCAGTCACACCTGCCAACCAACTGTCAGCAGCAAAACCTCTTGGGAAATGTAGCTCATTGATTTGAGTTTGAATATCACCCACTTGCTGTGTTAACACTGCTAAAAGCTGTGCTAAATTACCAACAGATTCCTCATTCATAGAAATGGTACAGTTATCCATCTTAGGTGAAATAAAAGACAATACAAGACTATTTTTGTCTTTTGTAAAAAAGTAATTACAATATTCTCCATCCTTATTAGATTGCTGAGAGATCTCCTAAGCTCACACTGAAGGCTCACTGCTGGTATAAAGCCAACCAAAAGTAGAAAACCAGCAAGAGAAAGAGGAAAAATAAACCATAATGAAAAAAAAACTCAGTCTGAGACCTTCACGCGTGTAAGTTCAAAAATGCAGTGTAGTCATAAAATCCAAGAAAATTTTTTGTAATCCACTCCGTCCAGCACTTTTGTCCCTCTACACTTAATACTGGGACTTCATCAGAACAAACATTATATAAATACAACTTCCTTATAAACCCTACCCAATTAACTAATATTGTCAACTCATCAACATTTAAAGATATATACTACTATAAAAACTTTAAAATAAGATTGACATGTTACTTATATTTTTTTTAATTTTAACTTTAAATTTAATTTTAATTTTAAATTTAACTTATAGTTTTATGGCAGAATACCCTATCTACACATCTACCCATTACTCTAGCAGTCCCCCAAGGCTCCATACTAGGACCACTACTCTTCTCAGTCTTTATCAATGACCTACCCACCATCACTCCCAAGGCCACCTGCATCTAATACGTGGACGACTCTACTTTAACATGTGCCACCTCCTCCTCAACTGAGCTTATGACCTTAACCCGGAATACTTTCAATGATGTAGAAAAATGGTTCACAAACTGTCAGCTTCTATTAAACCCCAACAAACCTAAACTGCTCATCTTTTCCCCCACCTGCATATCCTCCTCACCATTCTTTGCTATAAGTTCCAACAATGGCACTATTATATCCCCAGTTACTCACACAAAACTCCTGGGCATCACAGTAGATAATGCCCTAAAATATGATATCCATGTCAATCAAACCATCAGATCTGTCAACAAAAAACTGGGCTCCCTATACAGGATTAAACCCTTCCTCACTCCTTTTGCGAGAACCTCTATCGCTTGTTCACACCTACTTTCTACCCTCCTCTATCCCCCCCCCCCACTTCACTAACCTGAACCAAGCCACCCTTACCAAACTTGCAAGTTGTTACAACCATATTGCTAGATTTGCTACAGGTGCTACCTCTAGGACCCACCATTGTATCAACCTAACTCAACTAGGATGGCTGGAGTGGCCCAGTCTTCTCCGATACAACCAACTTATAATAACCCACAAAATACTATATCAACCCAAAAAAACACCAGCACTAAATAAGATCATCAAACCATACAGCAACCTGAGGTCACTACACTCTGCTGACAAACTGCTGGTACAAACAACTAAGAGCATAAATGTGACTGGAGACTCTACTCAGTAGGCAAAACTTGGAATATGCTACCTGCCGAACTTACTCACCAATCCTACTTAACCCAGTTCAAAAAAAGCCTCAAACTACACTTCCAACAGCATCGGCAATGTCCCTGCTTACTTTCCCTAAGAATTTCAATCATATACTTTAATAAGTGTATGAATTCTTGATGGGACTTAGTGATAGATAGATAACTGAGTGTATTATTGTCTGAAACTGAAGCTGCATGATTTTGATGTTGTCTACTATGTTTTATCTAGGTTTGTAACCCTACTGAAAACTGCATATTATATTTATCTCTAAATGTTTCTGTTGTTCCTAATGTATTTGAACTCTGCTTTCTGGAGCTTTTCTCCCCAGGCCTCTGCTGAAAATGGACATATATCCAGTCGGACTTTCCCAGTAAACAAATGTAAAATAAAATAAATAAATAAATAAAATAATAAATTATATATACCCAAAATAATGTATGTGTCTCATGCCAATAGAATTATATACACATACATACACTTATTGAAAAATAGAAATGCATGTTAATTTGAATACTGAATACATTCTTTTTTTTGTTTTTTTTTTTTTTTTTTTTTTTTTTTTATTTCTTTTTATTGAGTTTTAATTAAATCATAACAAATTATCATACAACTATAGTACCATAAAACATACAAGCACAAAATCACTCTACAAAAAGAAAAAAAAACAGACTATATACAGAACCCATCTATGGGAGGCATCTAAAAAGAAGGTTTACATGCAGTGGAATTAAGTTAGAATAGACTCATACACCCTTCTCCATGTGTCCCTCTGTGTAGGATTTAGCCTCATGGAATACCACAAATATTTGTGAGCAGACATATGTTTCCCAGCCATCTTTTTGAGACCCTCCCAAGAGAGAGTAGATCTATCCTTCCAATTTAAGGTGATATAAAATTTTATCAGCATTAAAGACGTTATAAGAAAGTGTGTATTCTTAATGTCCTTTCCTTCGGGGGGTATATGAAGGAGGGCGAATTGCCATGAGAGCGTAGATTTCTCATAGCCCATTTTTTCTAATTTGACTCTGAGGGCACACCAAAGCTTGTATGAACATTTGCAGCTCCAAAAAATGTGAATGGTATCAGCTACCATCGTTGGGCAAAATTGGCAAAAGGAGGGACTTCCTTGTACATCTTGTTGAGTAAGGCTGGGGTGTAGTATGCGTTATTTACTATCATAAGTTGGGTATATCTGAATTTTAGCAGGGGAATAGCTTTGGAAGATTTCGAATGGCTTGGGCTATAAACTCAGAGGAAATCGAGGGGTCTTGCTTTATCCAATAATCAGAGTGAATAGCATCCTTTGAGCATCTGATTGTAGAGATTAGTTTATAAGTGTGAGATACCATCTTCTTTTTACGAATTAGTAGATTCCATAACACCTTACATAACTCAATTTGGTATTCCTGAATGTCAATATCTGTCCAGAATCTACTGCAGATGTCTTTTAACTGTCGAATCATGATGGTGTATTTGGGTGAAAGCTTAAGTTTATTTCTGATGGAGGAAGTATCATCCAACTTGAGTACAAAAAAATCCAGGACTGAATACATTCTAAAATATATGGTTTACACATGTACCATTAATAAAAGTTCATACTTGTATATGACTGCTAATAATATAGATGTGAGCATATAAGGCTCAGTTTCAAACAGAAACACTACATTTTAAAACTGTGTCAGGGAATCAAAAAATGATAGAGAAATATACCATGCCCTTACTTCTTAAATGAATACTCAATTAGCCCCTAATGCCTGGTCTAACTAACAACTTGAGAAATCACAATTCTAACGCTCTCTTCTTTAGAACAGGGAGTATGGAAATGTTCTCATTTAAACCAGGGGGGTGGACAGCATTTACTCTCACATGTCATTGGAATTCTTTTATTTTTAGCAATAGTTCCCACTATTTTTAAGGTCAACAGGTAAAACCTCTAAAATTCCAAATTTAAAGCCAGTATAGTTGGGACTTTCCATGGTATGTCTAAACAGTGCATTGTTGGTATTTGCCTTCTGTATTGTATACAAATGTTTATATATTCTCTTCTTTAGTCATGTCTCCGTTTTACCTACATAATACTGCCCGCATCCTTCACAGACCGCTATATAAACTAGTCCCTTGGTATTGCAATTTCCCCTATGTAGATTAACCACAAATAGTATACCTTGAAGGGTAATAGTCCTTCCTTTCCAAATATGCTCACACTGCCTACAGGCACCACAACATGTAGAGGGACGAAAGTACTTGACAGAGTGGATTACAATAAATTTTCTTGGATTTTATGACTATGCTGCATTTTTGAACTCACATGTGTGAAGGTCTCAAACTAAGGTTTTTTTTCTTTATGACTTTTACATTATACTTATGTATACATTGATTAGATTAGAGCAGAAATCAGAGGTATTGGAGATATTCTGAATTTCTAAAGGCCCTCAGACAGTGATATTAGGATGGCTGAATGTGGTAGTCATTGGGTAGGATGGTACTTATTTTGAGAAAATAATATAATTTGATTTTCAGATTCGATCAAGGTGGGAATGGTGTTAGTAGGGGTGAAGACAGAGGCAACATGTGTATGGGTGAGATCATGTATGTTGCCACCTCTTGTGAGAACTTTGATTATGTCATCTAAGGAGCTGGTGTTGAGAAAATCAAAGAACCACTGGGCTTATTTATTTCTTACATACGGTTGCTAGTTAATGGATGGGTAGTTAAAGTAACCCAGTAATAGAGCATTGGGATTGATAAGTATAGAATTAATTTTATTTAGATAGTTATCATGGTTATTAGGAAACAATGAGTAGGATCTTTAGGTGGCAATAATATAGCAATAACCCACGCCTGGGTGTGGGTAATGCTGGATTTACCCACGGTTGGTGTGGTTTGGTCACGAGGGCGAAGTCCGAGTGACCAAACAAAGCCAACCGTGGGTAAATCCAGCATTACCCACACCCAGAAGTGGGTTATTGCTATTATACAATGACATTATTTAAGAAAAAAAAATTAATTTTCTTAAATAATGGCATTGTATAATGCCTCCTTGCTGCCCTTCCACAGCTGTCTGGTATTCTGCAGCAGTTCTGATGTACTGCGCATGCGTATGCCTACGCAGTACATCAGAGCTGTGGGCAAAAGCAATGGAGCAAGCAAGATCTCCGTTGCTTTTTACAAACTGTTTCGCTATGTTAAATGGGTTTAACATAGCGAGACAGCTTTAAAAAAAGCAACGGAGCTGTTGCTTTTTTTAAAGCTGTCTCACTATGTTAAACCCATTTAACATAGCAAAACAGTTTGTAAAAAGCAACGGAGAAATCAAGATCTCCGTTGCTTTTTACAAACTGTCTCACTATGTTAAACGAGTTTAACATAGTGAGACAGTGTGAAGCAACAGAGATCTTGTGTTCACCGTTGCTGTAAAAGAAAAAAAAAAAGATTTATAGTAAAGGAAAAAGTCTGGGCGACCGGACCTTTTTCCATTGCTATAACTCTGATTTATAACGTGCATGCTGACCAATCAGCATGCACGTTTTCTTTAATATTAATGGGGGGGTCGTTGTATAATACAGAAATTGCCTTTACTTGGTGTGTCTTAGATGAGCAGGTGTTCCAAATTTTGCATGATACATTGGATGAACAGATAAGTTTGGAAACTCTCCCACCACTCACAGATGCGGTATCCCGGTATGTTGGGTGTCTTAGCAGGACACTGAAACATAGATATATGTGTTCAAGTCTCAGGAAAGCCTCGAGATTGGGCAAGATTATTTTCAGACTCCTAAGACTGAATGCTGCCAGCTTTATGTAAACAGAATGAAATGTGTTAGGCTAGAGTATCCAAGAGGTGGACGCTGTCTATAAAGAGTCACTATGGGGTAGAAAAATTGTAACTAATATGCAGAAGCTCTATGGAGAGAAGTGCAGGCCATCACTGGTTATATAAGTCAGCCTGTCGCTCATTGCATCTCATGATGATACACATTGGATCCTCTGAATTAACACCAATTAGTTAGCCAGTTGTTGAAGTCAATTATTTTGTTTTAGAATTATGTTATCTTCTTAGATAAGGCAAGATACTGCTCAAGACAAGGGTCTGTCCTGCATCAGACACATGCACAGAAAACTCAGCCATATCTTTATGTAGTTTCCCTAGGATGGAGCATGTGAAGTTGCTTACCCCAATATGAGAAACAATAGGGTCATATTTGCATTTGGGGTAAAAAGGACCTAAGGACAATGGTACGAGCATGAATCCTAGTGTCAAAGAGACAGCTGGCCATGACCCTATATTTACTCAGCCCATTGTGTAAACATCAGTTTGGGTGACCTTTGAGTACATTGCCATATGTGGCCACACCCACTGAAGTGCATATGGGTGTAGTTTTGGTATACAACAGCTCTTCTTCTCTTTGGATGATGGTGCAAGTGAGGGTATATTTGTGGGTATAGTACCCTGTGGATAAGGTTTGGCTTAGTTATCTTTAACAGGTTTAGCCAGTTATTTTTTTTCACAACCTCAGTGTAAGTATGTCAATTGCTGAGTAGCTCTGTTGTGCTGGTAGGATGTTTACTGACATATGTGGTCTACAAGAGGTTGCCTGTAAATGGAGTTAATGTTTGCAGCTCTCACAAGTTGTATCAGTACAGGATAAGGGTGAAGGTTTGTCAGTAAGCATGGAGCAGTAGCTATGCTGCCTTAGAGTCCTGACTGCTAACAGGCTGAGAATGGAAAGGGACAAGGCAGACTGTGAACTCATATCAATGGGTACCAGTGAGCAAACAGATAAGTTACTATTTAACACGGTGAATTACCACAACGATAGAATAGAAAAGCTCCATATTCAGCAGTACTTAACCTGTTATAGTGTTGGTCTCAGTGCAGCTTCACTAAGCTAGGAACCAAAGTCCCGGACTTCCTTCTTTCACCAGAAGCAAACAGCAGCACTAATCCCAAGTCATTGCTTGAGAAATGCACGCCATGCTATCCATTGATCACTAGTTTTGTCCCCCATGTTGCAGGAATCAGTAGGCTTCTTGTTGTCTTCCACTTTTCCCCTTTTTGCATGTCTTTCAGCTGGCTATCAAATGACCAGTTACACCATTATCTCCTGGGGCTGGACCATACCAACGGCAGGTTAAGAAGGAGAAGTGGTTTAGAGTAGCATGCAGCATTACATATGCTGGTCCTGCACACTAGGGGATTTTTTGGAATGCCCTAAATGGGGGAGCTACTAATGCCACATGCCTCTTGATAGATGTGTTGAGAAGCTTGTTAAGCAGCTCAGCACATCAGGGCACAATGGTCTGAAATCTGAGCTGAAAAGGTTCACTCCAAATGAAATGCCAAACAGACTAATTGGGAAGTCCCACACATACTACCCTATTAGAGATGGCTGAGAATCAAATTTTTTCTATTTCTTCTCTCAACAGGAGCAAACAAGTACCATTAATCTGCAACTGGATCATGAAAAGCAGGGTCAGAGATTCACTAGCAAACGGTAGTCACTTTCAAAGATAAGGATCAATTTTCATCTCTTCCTTCTCTTTCCAGGAACAAAAAAGCAGCACAAATACCACATTTGTTCCTGGAAAGTGGTTCACAGCTCCTCTGGTAATCTGTAGTTTTATTCAAGATGTTGCAGATTTTAAAATAGTTAGAAAAGTAGGTTAAAGCTGCAGGTATTGCAATCTTCACCTAGTAGATGAGAATATTTGAACAAGAGGGTAATGAAGTTTTACGAATCTATGGAAAGGGCCTTTAAATATGATATGAGCAGATGAGAAAAACTGAAAGTAGTTAAATTTAAATTTATATACGGGGCTAGCAGTTCTAAATGCAATACGGGCAAGATATGAGAAAATTCAAAATAGTCACATAGCATCTTTAGCTAGCATGTTTCATAGATTAGTCCTTGACCTGTTCAGTTCACCTCAAATAAAAATGCCACATCTCAGCTCCTCCTACAATTCAGATAGAGTCAATCCTTCTGCCATCAAATAATGCGGCATAAATGTTTGCTAACTGGTCGTAACAAAGAACTTTCTTTTGAAACTTCAAGGAAAAAAAAGTAAATTAAAAATACTGCAGCAAATTTAAAGTAAAACAAACTGCTATAAAACAAGACAAAAATAAAAGAAATAATGCAGGTATGCAAATTATCAGAGGTATACTTAGATATTCTGGCACCCAGTGCCATCCACCAATATAGTGCCCCACCCCCCACCCAACTCTTAAGTTTAGGAGAAAAAAAGTTCTTTGTTTTTTTTAAAACAGCAAATGCTACCAACCAGCTGTTACAGTTTAGTCCACACAAAGAAATATACCGTGCTTCCTTTCTTTAAAAAAAAAAAAAAAAAAAAAAAAACTTAATTCCTTTGAAAGTGTAGAAAGTGTGAAAAGGAGCTGCTACAATTTATGCCACACATGAGGCACTAAGTGCTTCAGTTCTGACCACAAATGTGGTGATAATGCACTGAGGAATAATCAAGATTTCCCAGCTGTCACCCCTGGCATTTTGTGGTCCAGGTGGCCGCCCCTTTTGCCCAACACTACCTATGGTACTGCAAATGATAAATCAAGAAATCCAAATTTCTCACAAAGCAGCTTTAGTTGGCAGGTCTCACAGATTAAACCTTGCTGTGTTCTGCTTACCTTAAATAAAATTCTACTCTCAACTCCTACTGCAGTTCATAAAGAGTTAATCCTGTCACAAGGCATGCAAAGTAAATGTCTCCTAACTGACTGTACCCAAGGATTTTATTTTAAGACTAAAAAAAAAATGTAAAACAGAATTTTTAAAGTAAAACAACTTGCAGTAAATCAAGAACAAAAGATAAGAAACAATTAGGTAGAGAAACTGAAAACAAAGAAATCAAACATAGTCACAAAGAAGCTTTAGCCAGAAGGTCTCACATATAACAGTTATAAAGTATTTATATAGGTTATGAGTTAATGTACAGTCTTTGCTACTACGATGCTATGTGTGGTGGATGCAATGATTTATGTTTTCTAATTGACAATGGCTATACCTTGGAATACGGGTTAATGATAGTGATACACAATGCTCAGTGGTGTACAGGAAAGACTTCTAACAATACAAATAACTGAGCTGCCAAAGCCCTAATTCAAGAATTTGGATACATCACTGAGACCCCTATCAAAAGTTCAAGGTCTACTAATGAAAGTCCCCACACTCAGAAAATTAAATTGCAAATCAACCAGGAAAAAAAACAAAACTCACTGAGACACATTCTAAGAGATTTTGTGAGACATCTTTACCAGGCCCTGCAACTCCTGATGTAGGTGACTATGCATCCCACAAAACTGCTACATATGTATATTGACACCAATATCAGTGTTCCTCATAATACAGTGATACAAAAACTGCTACAGATGTATAATAACTCTAATATCAGTGTTCCTCATAAAACTGTGATGCAAAAACTGCTACATATTTATATTAACGCCAGTATCAGTGTTCCTCATCATACTGCGATGCAAAAACTGCTACAGATGTATATTACCTCCAATATCAGTGTGTCTCATAATACTTAGATACAAAAACTGCTACAGATGTATATTAACCCCAATATCAGTGTTCCTCATAATACTGTGATACAAAAACTGCTACAGATGTATAATAACTCTAATATCAGTGTTCCTCATAATACAGTGATACAAAAACTGCTACATATGTATATTAACTCCAATATTAGTGATCCTCATAATAAAATGATACAAAAACTGCTACATATGTATATTAAATCCAATATCAGTGTTCCTCATAATACTGGGATACAAAAACTGCTACAGATGTATATTAACTCCAATATCAGTGTTCCTCATAATAATGTTATACAAAAACTGCTACAGATGTATATTACCTCCAATATCACTGTCTCACAATAATGTGATACGAAAACTGCTAGAGATGTACATTAACTCCAATATCACTGTTCCTCATAACAGTGTGATACAAAAACTGCTACATATGTATATTAACCCCAATATCAGTGTTCCTCAAAATACTGTGATACAAAATCTGCTACAGATATATATTAACACCAATATCAGTGTTCCTCATAATAATGTGATACAAAAACTGCTACAGATGTATATTAACTCCAAAATCAGTGTTCCTCATAACTCTGAGATAAAAAACTGCTACAAATGTATATTAACTCCAATATCAGTGTTCCTCATAATACTGGGTTACAAAAACTGTTAAATATATATATTAACTCTAATATCAGTGTTCCTCATAATACTGGGATACAAAAATTGCTACAGATGTATATTAACTCCAATATCAGTGTTCCTCATAATAATGTGATATAAAAACTGCTACATATGTATATTCCAATATCAGTGTCCCTCATAATACTGTGATACAAAAACTGTTACATATGTATATTAACTCCAGTATCAGTGTTCCTCAAAAAAAATGTGTAACAAAAACTGCTACATATGTAAATTAACTACACTATCAGTGTTTCTCATAAAAATGTGATACAAAAACTGCTACATATGTATATTAACTCCAATATCAATGTTCCTCATAATACTGTAATACAAAAACTGCTGCAGATGTACATTAACACCAATATCAGTGTTCCTCATAATAATGTGCAACAAAAACTGCTACATATGTAAATTAACTACAATATCAGTGTTTCTCATAACAATGTGATACAAAAATTGCTACATATGTATATTAACTCCAATATCAGTGTTCCTCATAATACTGTGATACAAAAACTGCTACAGATGTATATTAACTCCAGTATCAGTGTTCCTCAAAATAATGTGTAACAAAAACTGCTACATATGTAAACTAACTATAATATCAATGTTTCTCATAACAATGTGATACAAAAAACTGCTACATATGTATATTAACTCCAATATCAGTGTTCCTCATAATACTGTAATACAAAAACTGCTACAGATGTACATTAACTCCAGTATCAGTGTTCCTCATATTAATGTGTAACAAATGTAAATTAACTACAATATCAGTGTCTCTCATAACAATGTGATACAAAAATTGCTACAGATATATATTAACTCCAATATCAGTGTTCCTCATAATAATCTGATACAAAAACTGCTATGTATGTATATTAACTCTATTATCAGTGTTCCTCATAAGAATGTGATACAAAAACTGCTACAGATGAATATTAACTCCAATATCAATGTCCCTCATAAACCTGGGATACAAAAACTGCTACATACGTATATTAACTCCAATATCAGTGTTCCTCATAATAATATGATAGACAAACTGCTACATATGTATATTAACTCTTTTATTAGTGTTCCTCATAAGAATGTGATACAAAAACTGCTACAGATGAATATTAACTCCAATATCAATGTCCCTCATAAACCTGGGATACAAAAACTGCTACATACATATATTAACTCCAATATCAGTGTTCCTCATAATACTATGATACAAAAACTTACAGATATATATTAACTCCAATATCAGTGTTCCTCATAATACTGTGATACAAAAACTGCTACAGATGTATATTAACTCCAATATCAGTGTTCCTCATAATACTGCCATGCAAAAACTGCTACAATTGTATATTACCTCCAATATCAGTGTGTCTCATAATACTGTGATACAAAAACTGATAGAGATGTACATTAACTCCAATATCACTTTTCCTCATAAAAGTGTGATATAAAAACTGCTACATATGTACATTACCTCCAATATCAGTGTGTCTCATAATACTGTGATACAAAAACTGATAGAGATGTACATTAACTCCAATATCACTTTTCCTCATAAAAGTGTGATACAAAAACTGCTACATATGTATATTAACCCCAATATCAGTGCTCCTCATAATAATGTGATACAAAAACTGCTACAGATGTATATCTCCAAAATCAGTGTTCCTCATAATTCTGAGATAAAAAATCTGCTACAAATGTATATTAACTGCAATATCAGTGTTTCTTATACTAATGTGATACAAAAACTGCTACAGATATATATTAACTCCAATATCAGTGTTCCTCATAATACTGGGTTACAAAAACTGCTAAATATATATTTTAACTCTAATATCAGTGCTCCTCATAATTCTGGGATACAAAAATTGCTACATATGTATATAAACTCCAATATCAGTGTTCCTCATAATACTGTGATACAAAAACTGTTATATATGTATATTAACTCCAGTATCAGTGTTCCACATAATACTGTGATACTAAAACTGCTACAGATGTATATTAACTCCAGTATCAGTGTTCCTCATAATAATGTGATACAAAAACTGCTACATATATATATATATATATATATATATATATATATATAAAACTCCAATATCAGTGTTCCTCACAATACTGAGATGCAAAAACTGCTACATATGTATATTAACTCCAATATTAGTGTTCCTCATAATAAAATGATACAAAAACTGCTACAGATGTATATGAATTCCAACATCAGTGTTCCTCATAATACAGTGATACAAAAACTGCTACATATGTATATTAACTCCAATATTAGTGTTCCTCATAATAAAATGATACAAAAACTGCTACATATGTATATTAAATCCAATATCAGTGTTCCTCATAATACTAGGATACAAAAACTACTACAGATGTATATTAACTCCAATATCAGTGTTCCTCATATTAATGTGTAACAAAAACTGCTACATATGTAAATTAACTACAATATCAGTGTTTCTCATAACAATGTGATACAAAAACTGCTACAGATGTAAATTAACCTCAGTATCAGTGTTCCTCATAATACTGTGATACAAAAACTGCTACAGATGTATATTAACTCCAATATCAGTGTTCCTCGTAATCAGGTCTATATTATAACATCAAAGTCTTAAAACTTCGAAAGTTATAATATCAAACCCTAAGCAGTGAATGCTAACAATAGCAAAGCTGCAGAATATTGAATACTTTCCTAGAGAAAGTATTTGGTGGGCCATTTCTGCAGCTTCACTATTTCCTCGACCTGTGGAGTGAAGGTTACGGACCGGGTTTAGGTAAGTGTGCGAACGAAGGTGAGTGTGCGATAGGGACTTTGGTGTAAGGGAAAGGGTAAGGTGAGTGTGTGGTAGGTACAGACCTTAGGGTTAGGGTTGGGTTCAGGTAAGTGGATAGCTAGTAGTGTATGTATGGTTCAGTGTAGGGTTTTGAGAAGTGTATGTGTGTGGATTATTTATTTTGGTGTGCTTGTGCTACAGATGTATATTAACTCCAATATCAGCGTTCCTCATAATACTGGGTTACAAAAACTGCTAAATATATATATTAACTCTAATATCAGTGTTCCTCATAATTCTGGGATACAAAAATTGCTAAATATGTATATAAGCTCCAGTATCAGTGTTCCTCATAATAATGTGATACAAAAACTGCTACAGATGTAAATTAACTTCAGTATCAGTGTTCCTCATAATACTGTGATACTAAAACTGCTGCAGATGTATATTAACTCCAATATCAGTGTTCCTCATAATAATGTGATACAAAAACTGCTACAGATGTATATTAACTCCAGTATCAGTGTTCCTCATAATAATGTGATACAAAAACTGCTACAGATGTATATTAACTCCAGTATCAGTGTTCCTCATAACAATGTGATACAAAAACTGCTACAGATGTATATTAACTCCAATATCAGTGTTCCTCATAATAATGTGATACAAAAACTGCTACAGATGTATATTAACTCCAATATCAGTGTTCCTCATAATACAGGGAAACAAAAACTGCTACAAATGTATATTAACTCCAGTGTCAGTGTTCCTCGTAATCAGGTCTATATTATAACATCAAAGTCTTAAAACTTCAAATGTTATAATATTGAACCCTATACAGCGAACGCTGACAATAGTGAAGCTGCAGAATATCCAATACTTTCCTAGTGAAAGTATGTGGTGGGCCATTTCTGCAGCTTCACTATTTCCTCGACTGTGGAGCGAAGGTTATGGACCGGGTTTAGGTAAGTGTGTGAACGAAGGTGAGTGTGTGATAGGGACTTTGGTGTAAGGGAGCAGGTAAGGTGAGTATGTGGTAGGTACAGACCTTAGGGTTAGGGTTGGGTTCAGGTAAGTGGATAGCTAGTAGTGTATGTATTGTACTGTGTAGGATTTTGTAAAGTGTATGTATGTGGATTATTTATTTTGGTGTGCTTGTATTGTGTGTATGTCTGCCAGAACAGCAAATTTTTTCCCTAGGAAAAAATTCCCTATTCTGAGTGTTCAATGTTATGGTCTTTCGATCGAAATGGTTCGATATTATAACATTCAAAGTTCTAAGACTTAGATGTTATAATATAGACCCCATAATACTGGTATACAAAAACTGCTACAGATGTATATTAACTCCAATATCAGTGTTCCTCATAATACTGGGATATAAAAGCTGCTACAGATGTATATTATTGCCAATATCAGTGTTCCTCATCATACTGTGATACAAAAACTGCTACATATGTATATTAACTCCAGTATTAGTGTTCATCACAATATTGTGATTCAAAAACTGCTACAGATGTATATTAACTCCAATATCAGTGTTCATCATAATACGGTGATACAAAAACTGCTACATATGTATATTAACGCCTATATCAGTGTTCCTTATAATACTGGGATACAAAAACTGCTACAGATGTATATTAACTCCTAATATCAGTGTTCCTGATAATAATGTGATATAAAAACTGCTACAGATCTATATTAACTCCAATATTAGTTTTTATCATAATAATGTGATACATAAACTGCTACAGATGTATATTAACTCCAGTATCACTGTTCCTCATAATAATGTGATACAAGAACTGCTACAGAGTATATTAACTCCATTATCAGTGTTCCTCAAAATAATGTGATAGAAAAACTGCTACAGATGTATATTAACTCCAATATCAGTGTTACTCATAATACTGTGATACAAAAACTGCTACAGATGTATATTAACTCCAATATCAGTGTTCCTCATAATACTGTGATTCAAAAACTGCTACAGATGTATATTAACTCCAATATCAGTGTTCCTCATAATATTGGGATACAAAAACTGCTACAGATGTATATTATTGCCAATATTAGTGTTCCTCATCATACTGTGATACAAAACCTGCTACATATGTATATTAACTCCAGTATCAGTGTTCATCAGAATATTGTGATTCAAAAACTGCTACAGATGTATATTAACTCCAATATCAGTGTTACTCATAATACTGTGTTACAAAAACTGTTACATATGTATATTAACTCATATATCAGTGTTCCTCATAATAATGTGATACAAAAACTGCTACAGATGTATATTAACTCCATCATCAGCGTTCCTCATAATAATGTGATACAAAAACTGCTACAGATCTATATTAACTCCAATATCAGTGTTTTTCATAATAATGTGATACATAAACTGCTACAGATGTATATTAAAACCAGGATCAGTGTTCCTCATAATAATGTGATACAAAAACTGCTACAGATGTATATTAACTCCAGTATCAGTGTTCATCACAATATTGTAATTCACAAACTGCTACAGATGTATATTAACTCCAGTATCAGTGTTCATCACAATATTGTAATTCACAAACTGCTACAGATGTATATTAACTCCACTATCAGTGTTCCTCGTAATACTGGGATACAAAAACTGCTACAGATGTATATTATTGCCAATATTAGTGTTCCTCATCATACTGTGATACAAAAACTGCTACATATGTATATTAACTCCAGTATCAGTGTTCATCACAATATTGTAATTCACAAACTGCTACAGATGTATATTAACTCCAATATCAGTGTTCCTCATAATACTGGGATACAAAAACTGCTATACCTGTATTTTAACTCCAATATCAGTGTGCCTCATAATACTGTGATACAAAAACTGCTACAGGTGTATATTAACTCCTAATATTAGTGTTCCTGATAATAATGTGATACAAAAACTGCTACAGATGTATATTAACTCCAATATCAGTGTTCCTCATAATAATGTGATAGAAAAACTGCTACAGATGTATATTAACTCCAACATCAGTTTTCTTCATTATACTGTGATACAGAAACTGCACCATATGTATATTAACTCCAATATCAGTGGTCCTCATAATACTGTGTTACAATTTCGCCTCTAATCCCCTACATCTTCTAAGATAAATTTACATACAATCAGTTCACTTTCTTCTGGTATTCTACCAATTCGGGTTTGCTAAACTATTCACTGTTATAACCCATTTTCCTCAACTCTGGAGACACTTTTTGTGGCAGTCTTCAACTTTGGTTAGTTGTGCTGACTCAGGTGTATGTGTGCCTCTCAACCGTACCAAATTCCTCAGTAAATACTGGTTTTGAGAGCATAATATTGGGGTGCCATGATTTCCAGGCTGTGCGCGATGACATCAGCTTCACAGACAGCCTGTCAGAATGCAGAGCCATTTAATTTAACTTGGTGATTATTCAGGCAGTGCACAACCGCTCCTCCAATTTAACTTGCAAACCCAATGCAGACCCGATTCAGGCAGTTGATGTTTATTTAGGCAGTGCACAGTTGCTCCTTCAGGTAAGAGGAAGTGTATTCTTTGTTTTGTGTGAAAGAGAGATTAATCTTATATGTGTACACTGCAGAGAGCTTTACTTCACTTAACATTTTATATGTGCAAGTTAAACTGTGTACAAGAGAGACAGATTTGCTTTGAAATAATGTCTTATATTTGCAAGTGAACATTAGAACACAGCTCAGCAATCTGAGATTACTTAACATGGCAGTCTGCACTACTGGCTTTGAGTTAACATTTTATATTGCAGGCTTTGAATGAACATCTTATATTTAGTTAACAATGGCCGGCAGTCTTTATATTTGCAAGAGAGCATTAAATGAGTCATCTGCAGGCTTTGAATAAACGTTGTGTGTCTGAAGTTGTAAACATGTTATATTTGTGAGACAGCATTAGAACACAGCACAGTAGTCTTGTAAGTGCGCGTGCGCGTGTGTGTGAGACAGCATTAGAACACAGGACAGTAGTCTTAAGTGTGGGTGGGTGTGTGTAAAATGCCTCAGTTAGGCATGACTGGTGGTTATAGGGTTACTCAGACTCAAACCCTGTACCTTAGGTACAAGGAGCAAGAGCTTAAATTCTCTACCCATACCACCACCACTTGCAGTTCATTTGGTCTGTTCCTCTTAAAATTTGTGTTTTTCTGGCAAATCAGAGAGAACTGAATTCACTAAATAATGATAGCCATTTAAGTTTCAGTCATCCTATCTTTCAGGAAAATCATGGTAACACAAAACATTTTATTTTGGCAACTTTTCTAAGATTACACGAGCAATGTTTAAAACGTGAGCCCCCCCACCCCCACCCCACCCCCAATAAATTTTGTCTTGTTCTACATTTCTTGTGCTTAATAGTTCTTCAGGGGAGAAAAGTTTAGTGCTGCTTATGCTAAGCCTGTTTATGTTGATAGAAGCACAACAAGTAGAAAACTTGATTTTGATGCAGAAGACTGTGAGTTCTATACCCACAGTACGTAGATGGCTTTATGATACTGTACTGTGCTGTACTTTTAAAGGGTGTGGATTCTGCAGTCCAAAAATGTCCTCTTTGGCAGAGATACCTAGTAACTATGAACCTGTTATCAGTTTGCCATCCATTCCCTATTGCAATATTACTAGCTTATCATTTTTTTTTCAATGTAACATAGGCAATTTATTCCTTAAGGGCAACAGGCAGTTAATTTGTAGAAGAAACAATGTAATATAAAGTTGTTTGCTAACAGCAACCTCATCATTAGTTACAGATCTCTTTAATGTGGAATTATTTAGATGACTTTTACTTCTGCAGACATTGTGCATATTTACTGATACTGGTGGGCTGTAGATGTTTGAGTAGACTTTTATGATGGAAATGCTCTGAACTGGGCAGTATTGTCATTACTGGTTCATGCATTTTGTTTCATTGCTTACTGGAAAAGTGTTCAAAACAATAAATGTAAAATGCCTTCTAACAACTGTACTGTATTATACAAGAAATATAATTTAATATAATCAGGACGGTATATCAAAGAACACCTGTATGATTCATGTACAAGGGGACTATGATTTGAAAACAGCCCAAAGGTAATCTTTATCCACCACTGGCCAGATGCATTTTCTTTGAATATGGGTTTCAGTGCTGTTTCAATAAATGTGAGTTTCAAGGGCAGAAAAGGTTTTATCCTAAGTCCATTTTCACTGTGAGACTGTATTGCTTTGTTTAGCATATGTCTATTAGTGTTTGTGCTATAAAATGTAAAATAAAAGTTTTAAATGAAATTCAAATAATTATTGTAGAAGTAAAGCAGTATGCACATCACAGTGTTTATGGTAAATGGGGTGAATTAGCCAAGTAATGAAACATTGGAATGGCTACAGGAGGAAGGCTGTGTATGGGGGGGCCCATCTGACCATGATTTTGTGAGGGGGAAGAGCGACAAATGCAAAGACAACCCTGGGTGGCACAAACTCTAGCTATGCCACTGATCAGTAGGCCATGGAGAATGACTTTTGGAGGTCCTAGCAAACTAAAATATTATTTTGCTAATATTAAAATATTGCCTACCATTAAATACACTACTTTTACCAGAAAACCCACATACTGCAAGTCACCAAAAACAAAATCCTAAGGTTCATCATCTTCTCCCTTCCCAGTGAACATCATTGATACACATTAAAAAAATGGTTACCATTTACTACAGGGTCCAGGCTCTGGGGCCATATTTTGGTTGTCTGTTCTTCCATTTGCTTTTGAAAGCTGGTATCCCACAATCCCATTGGAATGGGTGTGGTTACATAATTATGTATGCATATTTTATGTTAATCAGCATACGGATTTGTACCTATTTTTCATGGGCCCTTTTCCAGATTTTTGATGCTTCCGGGTTGAGAGGTATAGGTCTATGGCTCTACTGCAAAGAGCCCTGATGTTTGAAAAAGAAGTTATTTAACTGCAAGATCAGTATTGCGTAAGATCCTGAAGAAAATAAAATAAAAGATGTACAGTATAAGTTTTCTATTGATTCCTGATCCTGTTATGTTGCAGTTGAATGTAAAACAAATACATTCTCAGATGATATGATCAGAGCATGTAGCCATTTGGAAGCATTATAGGTTCATAGGTTCATAGCTGAGTACTAGGTTATCACCCTTGATAGGACATCTTAAGCCTAACCATGCTTTTCATGTGTCCTATAGGTGTTGCTTTTCATGTATCCTGTAGGTGTTTAATGATCCTTGTCATACATATATTTAAATACTTCTCAATTATTGTGAATTATTTTGTTTGGGTCTCGTCTTCAGTGTATTAGGGTTCTCTATTATAAGGTGGTGTGTTTAAGCACTGCCTCTGTTCATTAGGAGGCTAAGGGTCAGTCATGTGGTAAATTTCCTATTTCCCATCCACTGATCCAAATTATGCTTAAACAGGACAATGGAAGAGAATTGTTTTACATATATGAAGAGTCTGTTCTATGGTAGTGGTATCTTCTGGGATATCTACCTGTTCCCCCAAACCATTCTGTTTATGTTGCAGAAGAGGATGATGTCTCTGGCCTTGGTATTTTAACACCATTTGGCCTATGTATATGCAATAGGTACATCAGTGCTGGTTCTGTTGGTGCTTTATAAGACAGGCATAGGTCACCACTTAGTACTCTGCATGAAATCAACTATGGTGACAGGGCTTTCAGGTGGTCCATGTAGGTCATGTGCCTTATGCCCGTTATCCTTTTTGTAAGGAGCCTCTGTGGATGCACCAGTTGTGTCAAGTGCCTTGTCAGGTACATACCAAAAGATGCATTGTACTCCATGACTAACTTAATAAAAGCTGAGTAAAGTGGGACAATGACTTCTGTCGACCTAGATGCTATGCCTTTACTTATAATCTGCTCAATACAGGGCTTTCTCAAAACAATGGACATGTGTTAGCTGAAAGCTAAGCTACTGTCATAATCAAATGGAACCATACGCAGGGTAATGAACCAGGTTGCCCCATCCACTTTAGTGTCCCATTACTTAGTTGTGTCTCCCCATTTACCATAAATACTGTTCAAACTTGTCAGTGTAGATATTATTTCCTTCTTTACTTTTACAATGATTACAGAGATTTGGATTTAATTTAAAAAAAAATTCAAATTTTAGAGCACAAACACTGATAGCCATTTGCTAAACAAAATAGTCTCACATTGCAAACAGACATAGCATGAGCAACAGTAAGCTTCTTTTTCCTTGAAACTTAATTTCACTGAAAATTAAATTAAACTCACATTCGTTAAAAATGCAGTGGGTCAGTGGCAGATTAAGTTTACCTTGGGCCCTGGCCCATTTTCAAAGAATACCCCCACACAAATATTAGGACCTTGCATATTTGGTGTAGTGGTACGTTGCTCTGACTCTAGGTTCCAGATTTGACAGTGATGACTTTTTCCCCCTGACCCCCCCATCAGTAAACCTGGACATCCCCAGCACCTGCCCTCCTCCCGTCATTACAAGGAGCAGGTCCTTAATGCCCTCTCAAAGGCAAAAAATACAGTCTCCATGGGACCTGATAGCATCCCTGGCTGTATCCTACATGAACTCAAGCATGAGCTCTCAGCTCCATTAGACACCCTATTCAACCAAAGCCTGAGCATCAGCTTCATCCCAGCTGAATGGAGGATAGCCACTGTCATCCCTCTACACAAATGTGGAGCATCCACTGACCCAGGCAATTATAGGCCCATCAGCCTAACTAGCCTGATCTGCAAGGCCATGGAATGCATTATCATGGACCTTATAAACAAGGACATTGGCAACCTGCAAACGCTTGACCCTACACAGTTTGGTTTTGTCAAAGGGAGATCATGCCTGTTAAACTTGGTTGACTTCTTTGAAACAGTCACCAAAGCCATGGATGAGAGGAAGACAGTGCACACCACCTACTTTGACCTAGCCAAAGCCTTTGACACTATTCCCCACTTGGGAATAATAAATAAACTCTCCCAGCTAGGCATCAATCCATATGTTATCAGATGGGTAGCTAACTGGCTCACTGACAGAACCCACTCAGTCAAAGTAGGGGAAGCCACCTCTATTAGTAGACCTGTAACAAGGAGTACCCCAATGATCGGTCTTGGGGCCTTTACTGCTTGGGATATACTTTTCTGAGGTGCAAGCCAAAACCAGTGGTCTGTGGCTGACCAAGTTTGCAGATGACTGCAAGCTGGGCCCTGTCTTAAATTCTCCTAGTGATGTGAACATCCTCCAAGAGGGGCTTACCCAAACTAATGACTGGTGCCAGAAGCATGGCCGCAAACTGAATGCCAAGAAATGCATCATTATCCCCTTTGAGGAAAATGTCATCCCCACTAATTATCACATTAATATCACATTAATAGCAACATACTAAACATGCAATCAGTTGTGAGGGACTTGGGTACCCAGGTTGATACCAACCTGACTTTTGATCACCATGTTGCCTCCATTGTATGGAAGGCTTTCTTCATGGCCCACCTCATAAATAAGGGTATTTCATCCAAAAACAAGGAGGTCATAACATCCCTGTACTCCTCCCTTATCAGACCCATTATCGAGTACAATGCCCCCTTCGGCATGTACCTTGCCAAGCAAATGCAGCAGTTGGAGGGACCACAGAGGTTCCTGACCAGGAAAATTCAGGGTCTCAAACATCTATCTTATACAGATAGGCTAAAAGCCCTGTTCATCTACTCAGGCTCATACAGACTGCCCAGAGGTAACCTGTGTCTGGCATACAAGGCCATTTCAGACCCAGCCTTGATGGAGTTGCTGCATATCCATAAGACAAACTCCACTCATGCAACCTGCATGCAAGGCCTTAACCTGGTCTGTGACATTAATAGAACTTGTTGGCGGGATAGATTTGTGTCCCAAAGACTCCCCCATCTGTGGAATAGACTCCCTCCCCATGTCAAGCAGAATACCTCTCCAGCCCTCTTTAAGAGGAACCTGGATGACTGGATGGGAATCAGAAAATATACCCATAGGATCCCACCTGTATCCCTGCTGGACAGGGGAAATAGGTGCTGACTTTGAGGTAACATGAGCAAAATTCTTGGCTAGGTTTATAAGGGCTTCTGGGCCCTATGAACCTATGTGTTCTTTGAATCACCTTCCTTTTAAATTATATTTCTTGTTTAAAAATAGCAACATTTGAGAAAGTGCGTTTTACATTTGTAGTTGTGAACATTTTTACAATACACAGAGAAACAAAATCTATGAATTAATGACAAAAGTACCCATTTCAGAACATTTCAACCATAAGAGATCCCTAAAATTGCTGTCATTAAAATCTGCCAATATCTTTACTCAACAATTACAGCCACTTTATAGGATGTGAAGACATCACATCTGAATGTGATAAAAATTGCCACAGTAAAACCATTCCAATTTGTTTTACACAAGTCCACACTAGTCCGGCAAAGACAAATGACTAACATTATCAGTTCAGCAGGGTCAGTCATTTTTATCCACAAACATTCCCAAAACCCATCAATTATAGCTACATTGTCGACTGCATCCTTCTCAGATTTCGTTGTCAAAATATAATAATAATGACCATAGTCACATATTTCAAATTTGTTTCACACATGCCCACAGTAGCCAAAGTGTTACAACTTAATTCACACACACACACACACACACACACACACACACACACACACACACACCCACACACCAACGCACTAGTCTTGCAAGCCAGATAAAAAACTGTTTAAAAATGACCATATAACAGAACAAGGTATTTTCATCCACAGAAAGACCCCACCACCAGCAGTTATAACTACTTTGTTGACTGTGTACATCCCTTACTGTTATAAAAAATTAAAGTTGCATGCTTTGGATGAACTACATGAAATTGTATAAAGATCACTAGCAGCATGCCATAAGATCCAGCCATCAGCAGCACGGCTTGATAGAAAATAGCCTCATGTCAGGCTTTGTGCCCACTGAATGGCACACAGCGACAGTTATCCCACTCCACAAAGGGGGAAGCACCACTGATCTCAGGAACTATCAGGGGCAGCTCGTGCTATTGGACTGCTGGACTGCAGCACCCCCCAGCTGTAAAATTAAAGAAAATAAAAGATAATTAAAGAAAATAAAAATAAAACAAAAAATTACAATTTGCGGACTTTCGCGCATGCGCACTAGTCCAGACTGCTGCTGAGACAGTCTGGAGCATGCGCAGACTGTTTCAGCAGCAGTCCGGACTGGAAAACATGGAAGAGCAGAGATCCCAGAAGTCTATGCAGTTGTAACTGCATAGACTGTCACTGGAAACGGATCAGACTCCAACGTCGGCAGGCTGGCGTCTCATCAGGGGAAGAACATCTCACGTGGTGGATGTGCTCCAACGGACGCAATGCATGGGCAGGTTTGTAATGCACTAACCGCTATCGGATCGCAGACAGCTATGGATTTATTTAATGGCACAAAGAGATGGGATCCACATCGCTCCAGGTAAGCGGGGGGGTGTGAAAATGCCCCAGTTGCTATATACTGGTGGCTAGAACAAACTCATGGTGTGGTAGGGAATACCTCAGGCTTGAACCCTGTACCTTGTATGCAGGTATTAAGTACCTGAATTCCCTACCCACCACCATTTGTAAAAAATAAATTGCATATTTTTGCCTCATATTTGATCTGATCTGTTCCTCATAATATCTGCGGTTTCTAAATGTTGCAATGCTTGATAGTTCATGGTGCAGTGGTAGCATTGTTGCTTCACAGCTGCAGGCTCTCAGGTTTGATTCATGGCTGGGGTGCCTTCTGTGTGGGGTCTGCATCTCCTCCCTGTGTTTGTGTGGGTTTGCTTTTGGGTCCTCCCATGTTACAAAGACATGTCTGCATTATTTCTTCCTGGGCCTCTGCTGAAAATTGTTTTTTTGTTCCAAGTCAGACTGTCCTGATTAACAAATGTTAAATAAAATTGGCAGGCATTTGAATTTCAGACTTCAGGTTTCTGAACGTTTAATTCCTTACATATTTGATGGTGCAGTGGTAGCACTGTTGCCTCATAGCTATAGGTTTTCTGGTTTGATTCTTGGCTGGGGTTCCTTCTGTGTGGAATCTGCATCTCATCCCTGTGTTTGTGTGGATTTGCTCTGGTGTCCTGCCATTTCACAAAGACATGTGTCTGCAGTATTTCTCCCTGAGCCTCTGCTGAAAATTGTTTTTGTTCCATCAGAAGTAAAATTGACAGGCATTTGAATTTCACACTTCATATTCTTCAGAAAATACATAGTAACACAGCCTTTTATTCTAGCAATTTTCTAAGTTTATAAGATGAATATTTGAAATTTGTCCTTATTTATGGGACTGTATTACCCCATTATTAGCTTTGTCCAGGTTTTTTGTGCTAAGGTTGACAGCTGTGGCAAGAACTGAATTCACTGAATATGTTTGAGGGCTGTATTCCCTCATTGCTGGGTTTGTCCACGTGTTTTGTGCTAAGAGGTTGACAGCTATGGTGAGAACTGAATTCATTAAATGACAGCCATTTAAGTTTCAGTCTTCTGCTCTTTCACAAAGCAGCTGATTTGACGTAGTGGTATGTTGCTCTGACTGTTTTGCACAGGGACCTTGGCAGTAAAATGTATGGTGGTAACACAGCATTTTTCTTTCACAAAGCAGGTGATTTGGCATAGTGGTATGTTGCTCTGACTGTTTTGCATAGGGACATTGGTAGTAAAATGTATGGTGGTAACACAGCATTTTTCTTTCACAAAGCAGCTGATTTGGCATAGTGGTATGTTGCTCTGACTCTTTTGCACAGGGACCTTGGCAGTAAAATGTATGGTGGTAACACAGCATTTTATTCTAGCAACTTTCCAAGATTATACAAGCAATGCTTAATGTGTCCCTGGTTTTTGGGCTTTTGACCCTCCCCTCCAATAGATTTGGCTTTTTCCAGATTTCTTGTGCTGTGAAGTTGAGATGCAGTTGAGTATTGAGTAGATTTTACAAGGAGCTGAGAGTTGCAGGGGAAGAGAAGTTTAGTGCTGCTTATGCTAAGTTAGCTTGCATTGTTAATAGCACAACAGGTTGTGTACTTGCTTTTGATGCAGAAGGTTGTTGGTTCTACTCCCACAAGGGGTGAATGCTGCCATACTGAAAAAGTTATGATACTAACTGTGAGCCTGTTATCAGTTTACCATCCATTTCCTATTGCAATATTACTAGCTTATCATTTTTAATGTAATATAGGCAATTTATTCCTCAGGGGCATCAGACACTTTATTTTTCAATGAAACCATGAAATATAAAGGTGTTTGCTACCAGCAACCTCTTCATTAGTTACAGATTTATTTAATGTGGAATTATTTAGATGACTTTTTTACTTCTTCAGAGATTGTGCATATTTACTGATAATGGTGGACTGTAGAATTGTGCATATTTACTGATAATGGTGGACTGTAGAAGTTTGAGTAGACTTTTATGAGAGAAATGTTCTGAACTGGGCAGTTTTGTCATTATGGGTGCATGCATTTTGTTTCATTGTTTACTGGAAAGATGTTCTGAATTGGGCAGTTTTGTCATTATTGGTGCATGTGTTTTGTTTCATAATTTACTGGAAAAATGTTCAAAACAATAGGCAAGGGGCCTATGATTTGAAAACAGCCCAGAATTAATCTTTATCTGCCACTGGTAAAATGTATTTTCTTTGAATGTGGGTTTCAATGCTGTTTCAATTAATGTGAGTTTCAAGGCAGAGAAGTTTTAATGCTAAGTTTGTTTAGCAGATGTCTTAGTGTTTGTGCTGTAAAATGCAAAATAAAACTTTCAAATGAAGTCCAAATCATCATAGAAGTAAATCAGTATGCACATTAGTGTTTATGGCAAATGGAGTGAAATAGCCAAGTAATGGAACACTGGAATGGCTGCAGGGGGAGGCTCCATTCGACCATGATTTTGTGAGGGGGAAGGGCGGCAAACTTAGACAGCCCCAGCTGAACTATACCTCCCAACTGTCCAAATTTTCAAAGAATAAATAGATTTTTGCTTCTTATTTTTGGTTTGTTCCTCATAAAATTTGTGGTTTTCTGGCAAATAATTTAGGAATTAAGTCACTAAATAATGACACACTGAGTTTCAGACTTCATAACCTTCAGAAAAATGCATGCTAAAGTAAGACCTGTTGTTCTATCAACTGTCTCAGTTTATACAAGAGCAATTTTTAGTACTGTTTATATGTTCCCCCAATATATTTGGCCTTGTCCAGATTTATTGCATTAACAGGTTGAGAGGTACATGCAAATAAATTGCTTTATAGAATTAGGGATAGCCAAACCTTCAACTGTCCCTGATTTTGGCTCAAAATGTTGCTCTTCCCCCTAATAATCCCTCCGCAAAATAGCAATTTTGGAAGAAAACATGGAGGGTTTACAATTAAGAAATAACTGTAATAATCAGAGTTATAGATTACTTTTATTTCAGAAATGGATGTAGATTATTTTATTTTGTCAGCTGCTGACGTTAGCAGTACTAATATTAAAGTGTCCCTTCTTTGACAGGTTCCCAGCTGTAGTGTGTGGCTATTTTATATTTTACATCACATTTTTGGTCCATTTTTCATAAAACTGTGTTTTTTATTGGCAAATTAGTGACAAATCATTAAAGACTGAAGTTAGAAAATAATGACAGACATTTGAGTTGCAGATTTCATACCATTCAGAAAATTCATACTAATGCAAGACCTATTCTATTATCTTTCTAAGTCTATAAGAGCACTATTTAAAAATTGTCCTTATTTTTGGGCCTTTGTCCCACTTCTTTATATGGCTTTGTCCAGATTTCTTGCTCTGAGGTTGAGAGGTATGACAAATGTGTCAGGGCCATCACAGTCAGCCAGAGACATTTCAAATTGTGACATACTTGTTGCACCCTACTCCCCCATGTAGTGACTGGATGCGTTGAAGCAAGGCAAGGAGTAGTTATGCAGTGTAAATGTGCAGAGTATCCCCCCCATCCAAGGTAGATACAAGTGCTAGAGTGGCTTTTCATCTGTCCTTGATTTTTGCAGAATGGTCTGGTTTCTGTCATATTTTTTGTACTGTTGATTTATGCTTACTACTCAAAGTGCCTGTTGCTCTGTGTTTAAGTAGCAATACTTTAATGACCATCAGGTAAGCTTGGCTGAGATCGTAAAAATGCAAGAAAGCTTTAATAAGCATACTGTTAAAGAATTCCCAACATTGAAAGCCTTTCTGTTGTTGCCATGTAGAGAATACTTAACTAGATAATGTATAAGCCTTGGGTATTGAAATGCATATGACAGTATTTGTAATAAAGGACAGGATTACATTATTTTAAGACGCTCATTACACTTGGAGATTTCCAGTCATCTCTGCAGGCTTTACCCGTAAACTAAACAGAATGCCAATCGTGTGATCCATAACCTGTACAGTAATCCTTTTAAGCAATGTATCTTGAGCTTATTTCTTATTTGCTTTTCATTTTTTACTTTGATCATGTTTTCCCCATGAAACAAGTAGATAGTTGTCAGGCAGCAGGTCTTTTTTTGGATAAGAAACATTTTTACAAGTGGGGGCATCAGAGATTTCCACTTTCAGCATGTTACTTTGTACTTTAATAAAGCTGAATATAAATTATAATTAGAACTGCAGTGCAAGAAGTGGTTTGAGTTGAGTGCTGCTTGTTTTTCTTATACTTGATTTTGACTGGCATTCCATTAATGTATTTAAAAGGTATTTTTTTTTCATGCCTCGCAACCTTTTTGTTTCCATCTAGATATTAAGTAAGCTGTCATGCAGCCAATGCATTGAAATATTTTTATTTTTCTACACTTAATTTTGTCTTGATTGGACTCTCATAATGATGGTTTGGCACCCAGGGCAGTGTATTTAGTTAATTTTTGTGGTTTTGAGCATAGCTCCTCCCCTTTCTAGTTGGTCACACCCCTTCCCATTGATCCTACCCATTCAGCTGTCTCCTGCAGCCCCCCTTTGATTTGAAGTCACCAGCCGCCACTGGGAACTATCACCCTATTAGCCTAACGAGCCTGGTCTGTACGGACATGGAATGTATTATCATAGAACTCATAAACAAAGACATTAGTAACCTCTAAATTTTGGACCCCACCCAGTTCGGGTTTGTGAAAGGCAGATCATGCCTCCTGAACCTGATCAACTTCTTTGAGGCAGTCACCAAAGCCGTAGACAAGGGTAAGGTGGTTCACACAGCCTATCTTGACCTCGCCAAGGCTTTCGACACCATCCCCCATTCTGGAATTATAGCTAAACTCACTAAACTAGGTATAAATCCGTACGTCACAAGATGGGTTGCCAACTGGCTCACTGACAGAACCCACACTGTAAAAGTTGTAGACTCCAAATCTGACTTCAAACCAGTGACAAGTGGAGTACCACAGGGTTTAGTCCTGGGACCTCTCCTGTTTGGTATCTACTTCTCTGAACTACATGCTAACACAGAAGGCCTTTAGCTAACAAAGTTCACAGATGACTGCAAACTAGGAGCTATAGTCGAGTCCCCAAATGATGTGGACATCCTACAGAAGGGCCTCACTGAGACAGATTCCTGTTGTCAGAGCCAAGCTCAATGCCAAAAAGTGCATTGTCATCCCCTTTGGAAAAAACTCTGTACCCATGAACTACCACATAGGCGGCACTCTACTTAACACCGAATGTGTGATAAGAGACCTTGGGACCCAGGTAGACAGTAGTCTCTCATTTGATAATCACATCACCACAGTAGTCAGGAAATCCTTCTACTTGTCATACCTCATCACAAAAGGGTTCTCATCCAGGAAAAAAGAGGTCATTGCTCCCCTCTACTCGACACTCATTAGACCCATTATAGACTACAGAGACCCTTTTGGAATGTACCTCACAAGACATCTGCAGCAGCTGCAAAGTCCACAGAAGTAAGTCACAAAGAGGATTACTGGCCTCAAACAGATGCCCTACACTGACCATCTCAAAAAACTCCAGCTTTACTCCATCGCATATTGCCTACTATGAGGTGATCTATGCCTAACATATAAAGCTATGTCAAACCCAGAGCTGTTGGACATGCTACAACTAAAGAAATCCCAATCCCTCTGAGCTACATGCTCTAGGGACCTAAACCTTGTCACCACAATAAACAGGACATGCTGGAGGGATACATTCCTGTCCCAGAGACTTCCCATACTCTGGAACAAGCTACCTATCTATGTAAAGCAAAGTTCCTCATTAGCACTCTTCAAGCAAAATCTTGATGAGTGGATGGGAAATAGGAAATACACCCCAGGGATCACTTCTGTGGCTCTGCTTGACAGGGGCACAGGAAAATAACTTTCTTGGGTGGCGTAAGCCAGGGAACCTTTTTGGTTAGGCTTACTTAGGCCCTTGGGCCGATAGCCTAGTGCCTACCTATGAACCTATGAAATCTGTGACAGCATAAGAAATATTAACCATCTGATAACATACTCACCTTCTGCAAAAGTAAAAGTCATCTCAATCCTTCAATAAAGGAAACTATTACTAATGCAGAGGCTGCTGCTTTCAAACAACTTTGCATTTAAGTGCCTCATCTACAAATGCAGTTCCTGAAGCCCTTGAAAAATTGATTGTCTATGCAGCATTAAAAAACTGGTGCACTATTGATATTGCCATAATATTCCCTGAACTAGATTAGCTATACAATAGGGCATGGTTGGCAAATAATGACAGCAATTGATAGTTACTAGGTGTATAATCCTGGAGACCAAAGGAGCCTAACCCAAATTCCCAATTGCTCCAAAGCACTATCTGGTTAAGTGACATTCTCAGTCAGTAGCATGGCAAGGGTGGAGGGAAGGGGGCATGTGCCCTGATTGCAACCTGTTAGATGACACACACTAAGTGCCATTTCTGTATTCTTTCTGTACTAGCATTTCTGAAATACCAGTACAGAAAGTAACTTTTTTGTGCTATTGCAGGTAGAGGGGTCATGTGGTTCGGACTGCATGAGCAGTCTATTGGAGTGTTTCTTTTTTTTTTTTCTCTTCCAATAAACAGCTAGGGAGAGGCCATGCCTGGGAGAGGGTGTGTGCTTCTGACTGACATGACTAGTCTATCAGAGTGTTTCTTTTTTTATTTTTTTATTTTGTTAGCTCTTTTGGGAGGGGCATATCTGGGAGATGGCATGTGCTTCATACTGCAGTGAGCAGTCTGTCGGAGGGTGCTTTGTGAGCCAGCCACATCTCTGTTCTCAGTGTCACAAAGTAAGTAAATGAAGGTAGAAATATTCAAACCACAGGAAGTGGCTCATTAACAAGTTGGAGGTTTGCACCAACTGCCAGAGTAACAGTTTTTAGCTTAATGCAGAAGATCTTTACTTTCTCATATAGGTTCATAGGTAGGTATTGGCTATTGGCCCTAGGGTCTATATAAGCCTAGCCAAAAAGGTACCCTGGCTTTTGCCACCCAAGAAAATTATTTTCCTGTGCGCCTGTCGAACAGAGCCACAGAAGTGATCCCCAGGGAGAATTTCCTATCTCCCATCCAATCATCAAGATTTTTCTTGAAGAGAGCTAATGAGGAGCTTTGTTTGATATAGATAGGTAGTTTGTTCCAGAGTATGGGAAGTCCTTGGGACAGGAATCTATCCATCCAGCATGTTGTGTTTATTGTGGTGGCAAGATTTAGGTCCCTACAGCATGTAGCTCAGAGGGATTGGGATTTCCTTAAGCACTAGGAAGCCTTAAACTGATACAAGCACTCAACTCTCCTTATTAATAAGGAGAAATTAATCATAGGTGCTAAACAGCCTATAAATGCAAAGTACCTTGCTAAGGTAAGGGAAAACAGCTCCTGTACTTTTCAAAAAAAGCACCAAACCAGGCATGTCCAAGGGTCAGCTTCCATTGATTTCTCCTGACCACCTGGTGAATCTGGGCATACTGGGGCAATGCAGCAATTGCCTCATGTACGCAGACACCCCTCTCCTACCATCCAACACAACAACCTGTGAGAGATGCACTTACATAACCAAACTGGAAGCAAAGCTCTCTCCACCCAAGATTGTGCTAGACAGTCAAGAGGAGAAGGTTAACATCAGCACTACACCTCAAGCAACACATAGCCCTTCTAAACTCACACCACCAACACTCACACATAGCAACACTAAATCCACATATGCAGAGGCACTTAACTGTAACTTACCCAAGCAACAAGGACCTCCAAAGCTGAAATGGAAACACCAATCACAACCAAAGTGTCACATAGCTCACAACACCAGTGTGCCACCCAGCAACAACCCCTAAGGCAAGACAACGTACCTAACACTTTAGTCATAGGTGACTCTATAGGCAGGAACACTGATATCCCATTCACCAGGCTGAACAAGGAGAAAATTACAATGACCTGCCTGTCGGGTGCCAAGATCCACCACATAACTCATGCACTCAAGTCACTACACAACAAGTGCAAATCTGACTCTGTCATTGTCCATGTTGGAGTGAATAACTTGAGACGTACCTCCCTGGACTATATGAAAAGAGACATGGAAGAGCTCTCGGATCATGTGGCATAGGCAGGTATGACCCTAGCCCTGAGTAGCATCCTGCCTCGGCTCAGAATGATACCACAATATAAGGACAAAACGATTGACTTCAACAATTGGCTAAGCTTCTGGTGTCATTCAAAGGGGAGCCAGTATCTGTCTGCCTGGGATGACATGATCGACAGACCATGATGCTTTGCCAGAGATGGTCTGCACCTGTCGCCCCTGGGATTCAGGTTACTGGCTAAGGCTCTTGCCACCCCTATAGTGCCTTTTTTAGGCAAAGTTCAAAGGACAAAACCACCACCATAACAGGTACAAGCATGCAAAATCTGAAGGTAATGCTACTCAATGCAAGAAGTCTAAACCTCAAAATGCACTCTCTCGAGGCACTCCTAAAAATGGAGAATATCAATATCTGTGCAGTAACTGAGACCTGGTTCAAGGCTCCAGAAAGCACCCCTGCAATACCAGGCTACAACTCTTATCACACTTTTTGGCCACCAAGCCAGGATCGAAACATTAAAGGTGGAGGAGTGTCCATATTCACCAAGGATATTCACACCACCAGGTTAGTTGCCCAAAGCAATGCGTCTGAAATACTCCATGTGCAACTAACACTAGGTAAGACTGCAATCCAAATTGTAGCTTGCTACAGATCCCCCACCATGCCCCAAGATTCTCACTACACCTTTCTAAACATACTGGAAAATATTAATATACAACCAAACACCCTAATACTGGGTGATTTCAATGACCCTGCCATTAACTGGGAAAACTACTCATGTACCAACACATTTGCCCAATGGTTCTTGGAATTTATAAATTCCAATGCCCTGGATCAACTAATCCATAGTCCCACCAGAGGCTCCAATATCCTAGACCTGGTCATTGCCAACATGGGAAATCGATGCTCCACACCTATGGTCATCCCCTCGTTGGTCAGATCAGACCATAAGCTAATCACCCTTAACATCCACATCCCACCCCCACCCCCAGTAAGGAAACCTCCATAAAAAACTTCTCCAAAGCCAACTTCATGCTACTCAAATCAGAAGTTACAAACTTCATGACACCTATGCAGATGGGAACTGAAAGTTCGACTGCTGAGTCCTACACTAAGGCACTATACAAGCACATACACTCATGCATGAATCGTGCCATCCCAAATAGAACCAAGATGCTCTCCTCTAAAAAAAGGAAGCCAATCTGGTGGTCCCCTGTCATAAACAAACTTTACAACAAAAGGAAGAAACTGTTGCAGTAAAGAGGAAAATCCCAGGATGCAAAAAACTCCCTTACCAGCCTCAGTAAGAAGCTGAGATCCCTCATAAAATCCTCCAAAGCTAGTTACAAAAATAAAATTGCCAAAGATTCCAAAGACAACCACAAGGCATTCTATAACTATGTCAAGAATCTAAATGGCAATGCTCAGATCTGCTCTGAGCTACAACAGAATGGCATTAATATACTGATCCCAAGGATATTGCCAATATCCTGGCAGATCGGTTTAGTGCCAACTTCACCCCCCCCCCTCACCCCCTAAATGGCCCATCTCAATACTGGAAGATTGCCAAATTCCAATAATAACGGCTACACAGGTAATACAGCATCCATGGGACCAGATGACATCCCGGGCTGTGTACTACCTGCACTACAAAATGAACTGGCACCTCACCTAAGTGTCATGTTTAGTCATACCCTCACCTCAGGCTTCGTGCCCACTGAGTGGCACACAGGTACAGTTATCCCACTCCATAAGGGGGGATCCAACTTGGATCCCGGGAACTACTGCCCCATCAGTCTGATGAGCCTGATCTACAAGGCCATGGAACGTATTATCATGGAACTTATAAACAAAGACATTGGCAACCTTCAAACACTGGACCCCACCCAGTCTGGGTTTGTGAAGGGACGATCTTGTCTCCTGAACTTTTGATTTCTTCAAATCAGTCTCCAGAACCGTGGACAAGGGTAAGGCAGTCCACACAGCCTACCTGGACCTTGCCAAGGCCTTTGACGCCATCCCCCACTCTGGAATCATAGACAAACTTACTAAGCTGGGCATTAATCTCTATGTCACTCGATGGGTTGCCAACTGGCTTACTAACAGAATCCAAACTGTAAAAGTAGCTGACTCCAAATCCAGCCCCAGACAAGTGACAAGTGGAGTACCTCAGGGTTCAGTCCTGGGACCTCTCTTGTTTGGCATCTACTTCTCTGTAGTACAGGCCAACACTAAGGGACTCTGGCTAACAAAGTTCGCAGATGACTGCAAACTGGGAGCCATTATTGAATCCCCAAATAATGTGGATACAATACAAAAGGGCCTCACAGAAACAGATGCTTGGTGCCAGAGCCATGGGCTCAAGCTCAATGCAATGAAATGTATAATTATCCCCTTTGGGAAAAAACATGTACCCGTGAATTACAACATAGGTGGCAGTGCACTAAACACCGAAAGTGTGATAACAGACTTAGGGACACAGGTGGACAGTCTCACCTTCAATAACCACATCGCCACAACAGTCAGGAAATCCTTCTATGTGGCACACCTCATCACTAAGGGCTTTTCATCCAGAAAAAAAAGAGGTCATTGTCCCACTGTACCTATCCCTCATTAGACCCATTATAGAATACAATGCCCCATTTGGTATGTACCTCTCAAGACATCTGTAACAACTGGAAAGGCCGCAGAAATACCTCACTAAAAGAATCACAGGCCTAAAGCAGATGCCCTATGCTGACCACCTAAAAATTCCAGCTATAATCTGTCGCATATTGTCTACTCCGAGGTGATCTCTGCTTAACATACAAGGCCATGTCAAACCCAGAGCTGCTGGACATGCTACACTTAAAGAAATCCCAATCCCTCAGAGCCACACACGCCAGGGATCTAAACCTTGTCGTCACAATAAACAAAACATGCTGGAGGGATAGGTTCCTGACCCAGAGACTCCCCAGACTCTGGAATAGACTTCCCATACATGTCAAGCAGAGCACCTCTTTGGCCCTTTTCAAAAGGAACCTTGATGATTGGATGGGAGAAAAGAAATTCACCCCGGGGATCACATCAGTCACCCTGCTAGACAGGGATCCAGGGAAGTAAATAGTGTGGGAAGAAATAGCCAGGGAATTGGTATGGCTAAGTTTGTATAGGCCCTAAGGCCGATAGCCTAGTACCAACCTATGAACCTATAAAGCATGTCCTATGAACCTATAAAGCATGTCCAACAGCTCTGGGTTTGACATAGCTTTGTATGTCAGGCAGAGATCGCCTCTGAATAGGCGATATGCGATGGAGTAAAGCTGGAGTTTTTTGAGATGGTCTGCGTAGGGCATCTGTTTGCGGCTGGTGATCCTCTTTGTGAGGTATTTCTGCGGCTTTCCAGTTGTTGTAGATGTCTTGTGAGGTTCATAGGTTCATAGGTTCATACTAGGCTATCTGCCCTAGGGCATTTATAAGCCTAGCCAGAGTATGTCTGGCTTTCGCCACCCATTTTAAATTAATTTTGCTATGCCCTTTTTTGAGGTTAGTATACTGTGCCTCTGTCTAACAGTGACACAGAAGTGATACCCGGGGTAAACCTATGATCTCCCATCCACTCATTAAGATTCCTCTTGAAGAGAGTCAATGAGGGACTCTGCCTAACCTGGACTGGGATTTTATTCCAGAGTGAAGGGAGCCTCTGGGTTATGAATCTGTCCCTCCAGCATGTCCTATTTATTTCAGTGTTGAGGTGCAAGTCTCTTGAGCATGTAGCTCGATGGGATTTGGATTTTTTGAGGTGCAGCATGTCCCTTAATTCCGGGTTGGACATGGCTTTATACGTCAGGCACAGGTCGCCTCTGAGCAGGCGGTATGCCACTGAGTAGAGCTGGAGTTTCTTTAACCAGGCAGCATATGGCATCTGTTTGAGCCCTTTGATCCTCTTGGTGAGGTACTTTTGGCGTCTTTCCAGTTGCTGCAGGTGTTTGGTAAGGTACATCCCAAAAGGGGCATTGTACTTGATTATGGGCCAGATGAGGGATGAGTAAAGAGGCACGATGACCTCCCCTAATCTAGATGTGAATACCTTCATGATTAGGTGGGCTATATAAAATGTTTTTCTAACCACTTTGGCCACGTGGTTGTCAAATGAGAGATTGCTATCAACTTGGGTCCCCAGGTCCCTAATTACTTCTTCTGTACTTAATGGATTACCACCTATGTGGTAATTTGTGGGCACTTTGTTTTTGCCAAAGGGGATGACTATACACTTTTTGGCGTTTAGCTTGAGGCCATGGCTCTGGCACCAGTTGTCTGTTTCTATGAGGCAAAAGGGGCACTGTATTCTATAATGGGTCTAATAAGTGATGAGTAGTGGGGAACAATGACCTCTTTTTTCCTGGATGAGAAACCTTTTGTGATGAGGTGTGCCATGCAAAAAGATTTCCTGACTACTGTGGCAAAGTGATTATCAAAGGAGAGACTACCATCCACCTGTGTCCCAAGGTCTCTTATCACACTTGTGGTGTTAAGTAGACTACCACCTATGTGGGTATGGGTACAGAGTTTTTACCAAAAGGGATGACAATGCACTTTTTGGCATTGAGCTTGAGGCCATGGCTTTGACACCAGGCATCTGTCTCAGTGAGGCCCTTTTGTAGGATGTCCACATCATTAGGAGTTTTGATTATGGCTCCTAGTTTGCAGTCATCTGTGAACTTTGTTAGCCAAAGACCTTCTGTGTTAGCCTGTACTTCAGAGAAGCAGATACAAAACAGGAGAGGACCCAGGACTGAACCCTGTGGTACTCCACTTGGCACTGGTCTGAAGTTGGATTTAGAGTCTGCTACTTTCACAGTGTGGGTTCTGTCAGGGAGCCAGTTGGCAACCCATCTTGTGACATAGGGATTTATACCTAGTTTCATGAGTTTATCTATAATTCCAGAGTTGAGGATGGTGTCGAAAGCCTTGTTGAGATCTAGATAGGCTGTGTGAACCACCTTACCCTCATCTACATCATCTATATTGTAGAGAAAACTGTATGACAGTAATATGCAACAATAACTACATAATGGATGCTGCAGATCCAGTAGTTATGAGCATCACTCCAAATAATGCAGACTATATGATCTGACAAATAGCATAATATAGTACTAAATTGCAACATGTTTGGACTATATTACACAATCCACACCCAGTAAAGAAGTAATTCAAGCCTTAGTGCTATGAATAAAGCAAAATAATTAAAGATAATATAAATTTGCAGTAGCTTTTGTTCAGCAACCAACAAGTCATGCAAAAATCAGAACTGTTATTGTAGTCAACATACTATTTTTTTCCCCCGGGAGGGTTACATATTTCCAGGACATCTACATTTCATTTTTGACGTGTCTCTACGTCAACTTCATCAACAATAGCTATCCTCTCTGACATTAATCAGTTCAAGTCAAACTTATTTGAATGGCTAATAATGTTACATTGTTGCAGCATACAGCTCCACAGTTAAAGGCAAATTGTGGACAAATGGGACTCTATGCGGCATAATGAATGAGCCACCACCAGCCACAGAAATATTTTACTACATGGATGTTTCACAATAATTACCATAAACACTGTTCAACATGTTACTGTATATAATATTTTCTTCCTTACTTTTACAATTATCATGGACATTTAGATTTCGTTTAAAATATATTTCACATTTTACAGAAAAAAAAGCTGACATCCATTTTTAAACAAAATAAAACATTCTGACATTGAAAACAGACTTAGTATTAGAAAGAGTAAACCACTCTTCCACTGAAGCCCACATTTAATGAAAATGCACCTGGCAATCCAATAAACTATAAGATATGTGTGGAATTCATACTCAAATAGCGTATAGTGAAATACTCATTAGTGCCTATGTGAAAGGTGCAAGAATTCAAAGACAAAAGCTGTAATGCATGTGCTAATTGTAGAAAAACAAACTGCAAAAAGATCCAAAATCACACAAGGAATGCTGAGAACAAATCACTTTATGACGCAAAGCTTTCGGGTATGAACCCTTTCTCAATACTAAATACATACATATACACAAAGCAACTGCTTTTATACAGGCCTAGTAGTCATGTGACTGCAGCCAAAGTCACATGACTTATTCAAATGTACAATTTAAAAAAATTTAAAGAAACACACTGCAAAAAAGCATTTGTTAAAAAAGAAACTAGACATATACATATATATGATCACATTTCAAAACAATATCTATGTGCTAGATATTGTTTTGAAATGTGATCATATATATGTATATGTCTAGTTTCTTTTTTAACAAATGCTTTTTTGCAGTGTGTTTCTTTAAATTTTTTTAAATTGTACATTTGAATAAGTCATGTGACTTTGGCTGCAGTCACATGACTACTAGGCCTGTATAAAAGCAGTTGCTTTGTGTATATGTATGTATTTAGTATTGAGAAAGGGTTCATACCCGAAAGCTTTGCATGCATGTGCTAATTGCCAGGGACAGCCCACTGGACACAAGTGTCCCTTTTTAGGAACTGTCCAAGAGTACACTCTGGTGAAGTAACTTGGCAGAGTCACATAGAAGACAAATGAAGGCATCAAACCATGTACTATAGGAAGCAGTTCATTAATAGCTCATAGCTTACTCATCTGCACCACGTGCTAGACAAACTCTTGTAGCCCAAACATAGCACATTTCACACTTGTATGCCTCAAAAAACAAGTTGAATTAAAAACGTATTCTTAATTAAGACTAACGTTAAAGTGCTAAACGTCATGCTGTTCTATTTAGTCACAGATAAATAATAAGCACACTGTCAACATTCACAATAAGGAAGCAAAAGATCACATCCAAAGACCGCGGCTCATATGCTGATGCTCCTTTTTACTATAATCAATTTCCTTACTTTGCACCAAATTCTAACCCTCAGTAAATCAGCAGCAGCTAATGGAAATCTGCCTTTGGTGTACAGGATTAAGGCAATGATCTTGCCTTTAGTATCTAAGGTACAGTGTTTGACTCTGAGTGTATCTGAAATATTTTGCAGTACATAGAGCTGCAATAAGAAAAGCCACACCGCTTCTTGTGAAAGTCCTCTGTGATACTGCACCATTTCTCATAGTTAAATCTCACATGTCAGGGTTTCAAATCTGTCATTTACTGTGCTTGCTGTGTTTCACTGGAGGCACACATGCTGAGCAGGAAATGAAACTTTTTAAAGCAACACTGTTAGGATGCAAACCGGAAAATACATTTTTTACAAAAAATTAAAGCTGTGAGCAGGAAAAATTTTTTTTTATTTAAATATTCTGCTTAGCCCCCCCACCCCCACCCCCCCCCAACCAGCATCTGGGATTAGGTAGCTGCTTAGGTTAGCTAGTGGTAGATCCAGCCTTGCTGTCAATGTTCCCAAATCCCTGATTACTGGGTCTACTCTTAGGGGTATACTGTCAATGTGATAATCCCCAAGGGTAGTAGATTTTCCTAAGGACGCAATAATGCACATTTTGGCAATTTTGTTTTAGTCCATGACTTTGACACCAGCTCTTTGTTTAGCACAAGCCTTTTTGCAGGATCCTTTTGTCCTTGGGGGATTCATTGAATGCTTACAGCTTGCAGTTATCCACAAACTTGATTAACCATAGGACCTTGACACTTGCTTTGACTTCCAAGAAGTGTTACTTTATGTTAGCTAGCTACATGCATACTTTTCTTATTGCCAGTATTTGCTAGCAATCATAAATGCATACCTTTTTGGCAGAACTTTTTTTAAAAAAGCACAAGGTACTGATATTTAAAGTTCACAGTCTTGCAACAGTCATCATCATCTTCTTTTGGCTTATCCCTGTTAGGGGTCACCACAGGGGAACAGCGGTCCACAGATTGATTGCAGTGGAGTTTTACTGTGTTGAGTTGGCAGCCCGGCGCCCAACCTTCCACAGAAGGCACACACATGCACACACTCACACCTAAGGCCAATTTTAGAGTAATACACCATAATCAGTGAGCCTAGGTGAAATGAGAGTTAGTAAATGTTTACATCATGTTGTGCAAAGAACTGATGAGTCTGCTAGATTCTCAGCATATTCAGGTGCCTTTCTGTTGGGATCCTGCTCACCTTCTGACTTGTATAGCATTTAGCTATTTAAATATGTTTTCTAGTTAACTGATTTCCTTTAACACTGAAGGTTATGTTACAATTTGAGACATAAGCTTGTCTAGAACAATAACAGGAACTTGGGATCATTAATTTGTGATTTTAAATGTCGGCTCTGCTATACCACATTCCAGCTGAGTGCTAGTTCATATCTTATAATCTGTCTTTTCTGTAAACTGCTAGTCCGATATCTTTAATTTATGCCTTTGTTGCTTATGCATTGAAGATAGAAGCTGCAGTTGCTGCCCGACTTAAAAAAAAATCCTAGCTTTTTTTGTTATTCCTTCACATGTATGAGCTTTTATGATGATGAAATGTGCTATATTGTCAACTAGCTGGACTGCAATTTTTGACAGAAAAGCTGTTTCCTGATGAATAACCTCAACAAAGGCTATAGTGAGTAATCCTGTAGTCATTATGTTCCTGCTGAACTTTAAAACACACTTAAATATCTTCACTTCAGGCAGAACAAACCTCTGTAAAGACCCCTGTTGTGACTGAGTGTGTGACAAATGACTAATCAGTGAATGAACTGCCGTACTCTGAAGGTGAAGTACTTTCCAAATGGTATCAGTTAATTAAATTATTTATTGATCTGTGTTGCAATTTATTGATCTTGCAGTATTTTCTTTATTTTAACATTTTCAGTAGCAAGCTGGCCTTTCATGCTGTACCGTTAACATGCATATAATACTAAATGGCAAACTATCAAAAAAAGTAACTGTTCTAAGTTCACTTCCCTGGATAAGTCAAGACCTGACAGTTCAGTTTGTAAAGCACTACCATAGAAGTCTAAGCACAGAAACATAGCTAGAATTTGGATGGCAGATTGCAAGCAACTAATTTCTAAACAAGTGTGTGTGTGTGTGTGTGTGTGTGTGTGTGTGTGTGTGTGTGTGTGTGTGTGTGTGTGTGTGTGTGTGTATCTGTGATCTAATTTCTCAGACTGTGTCAAGTCCAGAAATCATGTTGTGAGCCAAAATTAAAGCAATTTTATGTTTTAATATGCAACTCCTTTCAGAAGTAGAAAAAGGTTTACATAAACAGCTGCATTGATGTTAATGGCTAAATAATGTTTTGATTTATGTGAAAATGGAAGTTAAATCCAGAAAAGCTTTAATAAGAAAGAGATTTAGATGCAGACTTCCTCCCTGCCCCTCAAATATTTCAAATTAAAAACTATACATACATATATATGTAAAACTGTTTATAAGTAAATGATAGCCATTTAGCTTTACATATAACCGTAAACATGTTTATTTATTCATTTATGTTTCATTGCAATATTTGCATTTTAACTCCCTTCCCCTAAATCATATTACAGCGGGACCTGGCAATGGGTCCTTCACTTTCGTCCATCTGGTCAATTCATTCCATCAGGGATTAGAGCCAGGTATTCTTAGGCTAGGTAACAGCCCAATGGCTCATTCATTCCTGCCTGGAAAACCTCATCATCCCATTTATCCTCACTGTGGCAAGAGTCAAGTGGTAGACACTGGACATGATACAGGTTCTGACAAAATGGCCTACTTTTGCCCATGCAAAGATCCATGCAGTGGCCTCCTTGAGCTCCAACTAGCACTGCTTTCTTGACAATAGTGCAGACTACAAACAGCATGTGATTGTCAGGCTTGTACCAGTGGATGCAACTCAGAATGCCCCCACTAGGTGTCAGAACTACAGTGTGAATGGTGGGGAGTGGGTTAAGAGGGAGTACAGCTGTATTTGGAACCTCTATTTTTGCACATTAAACAAAATATCTATCATAATGCTCCAAGGATCTATGGTACGAAGATCACAATGGCTGCTTTTGCAGATGATTTGAGTATTTATTGCACAACACCTGTTTCGGATACTAATAAAATATTAAAGGCAGTAGAAGAATTTGCAAAAATTTCCAATTATAAATTAAATTTAAAAAAAACTAAGATATTCCCATTAAAGACACCTACACCTTTTTCACTATTACCATTAGTAGGGCAGGTAAAATCAGAAGAAAAATAAAATACTTAGGAGTGGTTTTCTCAACAGACAACAGAGATTTTTATCTCAATAATGTTAAGGTTATTTGGGAGCAGATAGTATCTGACTTGAAAAGATGGGATAATCTGAAATTACCAATAATGGCGAAGACTTCAATTATTAAAATGAATATACTTCCTAGATTACTATATATTTTAGAGCATCACAAGTTCAAATCTCCAAAAAATTCTTCAAACAGCTTCATACAGAACTAGCTAGATTTCTATGGGAACCTAGAAAAGTTAGGATATCGTGATGATAAATTGATGGCTCCAAAAATAGGAGGGTTGGATCTACCTAATTTGAAACATATTATTTAATAATAAACACCAATAGACTTTTAAGAATAATTAACTTTGATGGGTGTAACTCAAATGGGTTCCCAAATGGCTGGTTCTTAATCATAAACATGTCAAGGAATTGGATATTAACTGCAAGGCATTACCTTTTTAAACAAAAATACTCTTAAATTGTATGCCTTGTTGGAACATATCAAAACATATATAGTTTCAGTACAAAATCTCTTTAACTCATTAAATCTTTTGCAAAGTATGATAATTCTTCAACCATTTCACAAAAATCCAAATCTGAAAATTGGTAACCAGCTGATAGACCTTAAGAAATTCCCACTTATAATTAATTTAACCCTACTTGATTTATATCCCTTCTTAGGTATCCCGATTCACAATATTTTAGAAGAGTTGAATCTCCCCAAATCGTATCTAATTATAATAAGACAATTAAAAGACCTATCAATAAGTTACCTTAGTAAAGGGAATGACATAATTAAAGAAGAAGATTTAAACATGTGTCTGAACTTATGGCAAACCCTTACACAGGAATGTAAATATATAACTGCAGCATATGGTTTGATTAAAGAAATAAAATATAATAATCAAATATTAATTTCCAAATACTGGAGAGAGAAATTGTTGACAATTGAAGAAAGTAAAATACTAAAAGCAATTCACTTAACCATAAAATCTGTGTCCCTTCAGAAGCTATTATTTACCCAATTGATGATATTTAATAACGCGTATTATACGCGTCTCACTCTACACAAATTTAACTCAAAGAACTCACCAAAATGCCCATATTGTATAGATCAAACAGCCGACCTCCTACATATGTTTTGGAGTTGTAAATGTATTTTCAAACTCTGGAATTCCTTGAAACTTCAACTACAAAAAATGGGATATCAACATTCCACACTCTCCTGGGAATTTACGATTTTACATATTCCACCACCCAACTTGGAAAGAACCCAAAGAATTATACTAGTCAATATTTTTTTGTTGATGAAGTTATATATAGCTTCCAATTGGTTGAACCCTTTACAGACATCATGGCAAAATTTCAAGATAGTAGCCACCAAACATATTCTAGCACATAAATTTCTAATTAGTGATCATAAGAAAAATGTAAACAATACAAAAATATGGGAACAAATCTTTAACATTGTATTAGCTTAAAGTTCCATTCCACTATTCGCTGGGAAAAACTGAATAACTGTTGAATTTTATTGAGATAAGTCTTATATGGTTACTAGTTCTTTTTTCTTCATTATTTTTTTTTTAGAAGTGTATAGGTATGTATAATGATTCTATGTAACTGTTGGAAGCATTCATGTACATATTGTAAGTAGTTGGTAGTACTGTATTAGTTGTTTGGAAAAAATAAAATAAAGAATTATTATTGAAAAAAAAAAAAAAAAAAAAAAAAAGAGGGAGTACAGATACCTGCATCCAAGTTTCGAATGTGTCAACTATGTCCGCTGTGAGATCCAGTTATTATGAGCGTGGTACTCAGGAATTACTTCAGAAAAGAATTCAGCCAAATGGTTCCAGGACAAGCTGGACATTGATTACTCAAGGTGAAACTGCTGTACCTGATATCAGGAATTTGTATGTGGAGAACATAACGGAGTGAAAGGAAAGTAATACACTTTTATATTATCAGGGATAGGTCACAGTTATAAACCATTATTCCATTATTTAACATTTGTTATCTGGGAAAGTCCAACTTGGAAAATAGTCAATTTTCAGCAGAATCCCACGGAGAAATGCTCCAGATGTATGTCTTTCAAACATGGGAGGAAACTAGAACACCCAGAGAAAACCCACATGAATGCAGGGAGACAATACAGACTCCACACAGAAGGCACCCCAGCCAAGAAACGTACCAGAGAACCTCTTGGTGTGAGGCAACAATGCTACTACTGCACCACTGTACCATCCAATTAAATTGGAAAATATATTTTATGCTGTTTGCTAATAGTGAGAGTAACCAGGGAAAAGGCATGCATTTGATTTGTCGAAATAGTGGTGCAATGTGATCACAGGAGAATTTGATATAATCATGCTGTGCAGAATTAGTCAGGTCTATAGGAGAGCAGTCAGGAAGAGTGGGGTCATGTGAAGAGAAGCAGAGAGAGCAAATCAGTCTAATGAGGAAAAGGTGGTTTTATGACATAGAGGATGAAACCCTGACTACACTGAAGACTACAAGGGTTTGAATAGCAGCTCAGGCTCTGGAAGAATCATTTTAAGGGATTAGACTAAAGTTTCTATTGCCTACTCACCTGTTGCAGCATGGTAAGGGATCCTGTGATGGAGTACCCAGTGTAAGCAATGGGTGTGCAGCCCATATCAAGCAGCACAAAGCTCTGTAGCCAGAACTGGTTCATTCATGGAACCAAACATGCATCAAAAGGCTAGTATTGCAAGGTTAGCATCTGCAGTCTCTGGGACTGGTGGTAAGGCTTAAATAAAAAAAAAATCTGATGGCTACATGAATGATCACCACTGATGACCATCTCTCACCTATGCGAAACTAATAGGATTGCCAAGTCACAGAAGGGCTAATAATTGTCAGGCAGGGAAAAAAAAAATAAAACATAGCAAATATAATGGACCACAACTAGTTAGGAGGACAGGAGGGAGACAAAAAGCAGAGATAATGTAGTCTACTCAAAATGCAGCAAAGTACGTGTGTGTGTGTGTGTGTGTGTGTGTGTGTGTGTGTGTGTGTGTGTGTGTGTGTGTGTGTGTGTGAGAGAGAGAGAATGTGCATGTGTGTCTGTGTGTGTCTGCATCTGGTTGCACACTAGCTCTTTTCATCCATACACTACATTCTTTTCATCCATACACTACACTCTTTTCATCCAAACACTGCACTGGCCTTCATTTACAGAATGCCCTGTTTGATAAAGCCACACTGGCCATGTCATGTAGGGAGTATTCATCAACTATAACCCCTTACATCTATATAACAATGCAGTTCAGGAGCTGAAAGTAGATGCAAACAGCTGAGTTAGTCAATGGTGATATTATTGCATGTTTCATTATTGTGCTACAAATCATAGTTCAGTATAAGCAAATGCCACAGTTATAGTAGACTGAACTTTTGAGTCTTTTTAATAAAATGGGAATAGTACTGTCTATACAAACATTTTGAGTTACTTGCAATTACCAAGGTTTGCTCTTTCTCCACTGTGGTGTTATCATAGAGTATTAAAGAAAGGGGTGTACGAGCAATGCAAGAAAGCTTGCCCATCAGCAAAAACATATATTTAATTTGTTGAGTTTAGCCTCTGCTAAATAATTGTTGGTCTGATGAATCAGCAGAGGTACAAGAAATAAAATATGTCTTTCCCCGGGATTCATGAAGCTCGGCGCAAGGCCGGTGTAAGGCTTGCGCCGGCAGTGCAGTGAATAATCGGCGTAGCAGCGCCATATGCATAGTAATGAGTGCGCGCCGCAACCACAGACACGTGCGGAGGGCACGTGCGCGAGCCCAAGTAGGATGCGTCCGGAGGCGTGGCCAAGCCGGCAGACGATGAGCAACCTAAAGTGCTGACTGCCACAGGCCGCCTGCAATAGTAACCGCACCAGCCAGGGCCCGTGGATAATGAAACGTACCCGTTCTCACAAAACGGAGAACCAAACATTAACCCACAAAGTCCAAAGTGTACCCGTCCAAGGAACAAAGGATACGCGTAATACCGTGTCCGTCCCGCAATGCACTGTCAGTGGGCATACCCAGTGAAGGTGTAGCGCAGCATGTCAGCGCGCCGCAACCACATAGAAGTAGTGACATGGGCATGGTCACCAGCAGTAGTGAGAGTACACAGCCGGGTAGCCGTGTCGATATAACAAGAAGAAGGAAACAAGATACCCTAAACACAGGCAAACATGTGCATAGCAACATGTATTACACCCAGCAATGTGCTCGTCGCATACACATAGGATGGCGTATGCCGAAGCGTAATATCCAGAAGCGGAACTCATGCATGCAAATGTAATACACAACAGCCCCGTCATAGCATGTAACCCGCACCCATGTACAACCGTGCACCCAACCCAGCTAGCAGCTTTGCGCAGCTACACACCTACACACAATGGGCATACCTGAAATGTAGTAAGAAGTATTGTCCAAGGCAGTGCCATGCGGGCAAATATGTACCCCACATGTTAACATCCCACCTCAGGTACAGATATCCAAATGGCTGCATGTGAATGTGTCAGCAGAATGTGTACATCCCGCATGTGGTATGGACCTGTCGAAACCCCATAGGCGTGCACACGCCACGGTGCCCATAACTGTACACATCTGGACAAGGCGGTATGTTCAGCCACCGTACCGATGATTAGCTATGCAGACATGTCAAACACAACACATATGGCAGAATATCTGCCCACCAAGCAGGACACCCCAACAGGGTGCCACAGGCACAGAAGGGGAAGGTGGGACATCACACGTGGAGAGTAGCGTTGCCGGACGGGCAAACACCCACGGCCAACGCAAAGGACGGAATAACATGTATATGCCTGGATGGATGGGTATGTCATAGCATGGGAATAGGCCAAGCTATCCACCATAATAGCCATGCGTACCAGATACAAGCAGCCAGTAACACGCAGTAAGTAATGCAGGAAGGCATACACGACTGTGGGAATAGCACAGGACATATGGCACGTGCCAAGTGTAGATGCAAGACACAAATGTCCAGGATGGGGCCCCCTGAAAAGAGGAACATGTGCCAACCCTACCTCCCACAGATGTACCGGCAGTGAAAACACATGCCAAACACACACCAACACTACCGTCCATCCCACGACAGCAACGGAGGCTGGTCAAAGACCACCATGACGCGTGCACAAACAGGGACACGTGGAACCGTTGCCTTAACACCCCCCCTCAGGCCAAAGAATAATAGAATGGACATATGCATGTAATGCTGTGAAGGGTGTGTGGTAGTCCTCGGTATCACAGAGGTAGGTACACAGATGCACTGTAATCAACTGTGACGTATGTGCACTGTAGACAGCATACCTGCAGGTAATACATAGTTCAATCACGTGCCACAGAAATATACACATAAGAATGAGGATAGGGGATAGACAAGTGTGAATGGGACAAACTATGAACATAGGTTCATAGGTCCATAGGTACAGAGTAGGCTATCTACCCAAGGGCAGCCATAACCCTAGGCCACAGTTATGTTACCTTTGCCAACCCTCCAGTCTGGAGATAAAATGCCTATTATATTGCTGTACCTCTGTCAAGCAGTGACAATGATGTAATCCCTGGGGTATATCTGCAATCCCCCATCCAATGGACAATATCCCCCTCGAACAAGGCTAGCAAGGTTCTCTGCCTCACATGTACTGTGATGTTGTTCCACAGCATAGTGAGTGTCTGGGTGATGTATGTGTCACTCCAACACATTCTATTAATGACCGTGTCAAGGTTCACGTCACCTGCCCTTGTGGTTCTGAGGGATGTAGATCCAGTAGGTGAAGCATAGTCATCAAATATGGGTCGACATGGCCTCGTATGTCAGGCACAGGTCACCACTGAACAAGTGGTATGTGACCGAATGGAGCAGGAGTCCTTACAGTGGGGCAGCATAACACAAATCCCTGACACCCTGCATCTGTCCGACGATGAACCTATGGGGCCTTCCCAGCTGCTGTAGGTGTCATGTCAGATACCTTCCGAACTGGGCAATGGACTCAATCATAGGTCCAATGAGTAATGAGTACAAGGAGATGATGACCTACCCTGATCTAGATGTGAATCTCTGCACGATCAGGTGGGCAATGTAGAAGTTCTACCGAACCACGATAGCAATGTGTGTGTCGAACGAATGGTGACTGACAACCTGGGTCCCCAGATCCCTGGTAAGTCCCCCCGTGATCAGTGGACTGCCACCCATATGGCGGACAGGGGTGACCTTGTTCTACCCGATGGGTATGACTATGCATAACCTGGCATTTAGCTGTAGGCCATGTCCCTGACAGCAGATATCCATATCTGTGAGGCCCCTTTGAAGGATATCTGTGTCAGATGTCCGTCCCACTATGGCACCCGGTTCGCAGTCATCTACAAACAATGTCAGCCCTAACCCCCCTGTGTGTGCTTGTACTTTGGAAATGTAGATGTAGAAAAAGAGTGGACCCAGGGCAGAGCCTCGTGGGAGTCCGCCTGTGACAGGCAGTAAGTCTGACATGCTGCCAGCAACTAGGACCGTGTGGGTTGTGTCACCTAGCCAGTTTGCAACCCATCCCGCGATGTACGTGTTCACATCCAAGCCGATGAGTTTATCAATGATACCCGAGGGGGGTATTGTTTTGAAGGCCTTTGCCAGGTCGAGGTAGGCTGTATGGACTGCATGACCCTCATCAATGGCCTCGGTCACTGTCCCTAAAACGTCAACCAGGTTCTAAACGCATGATCTGCCCCTGACCAAAACAAACTGGGTTGGATGCAAAGTATGCAGGTCCCCTAAGTCGTCATCTATGGGCTGCAGTATGATCCTTCCCCATGTCTTTCCAGATAAGGAATCTCATGCTAATGGGACGGTAATAACCAGGGTCAGTGGAGGCACTGCCCCTGTGAAGTGGGACTACAGTCGCCGTGCGCCACAACTTGGGTACGTTACCCGAGGTAAAGCTAAGATCAAACAGCTGTCCTAACTGTGGGTCTAATTCCTCAATGAGATCGCGGAGTACACAGTAAGGACACCAGCTGGTTCCATGGATGCTGTGTTCACTACCTTGGAGAGAGCATGTCCCACCCGTGTGTTACAGAACATTCGGGGGCCACAATCCGCTGGTACAGACATCTCACCATGTGGGGGGGGGGGGTGGAGATGTCTTCACCGAACCTGTCAGCCAGTATGTTGGCAATGTGTGTATGTTCAGTACACTTCACATCATTGTGAACCCAGTCAGAGCATATCTGGGAGTTACCTCCCAGGTGTCCAGCATAGCTAATGAAGGCCGTATGATTGTCTGTGGAGTCCTTGGAGATATATCTGTGTAACCTGCCCCGGATTATGTCATGAGAGCTTGTAGCTCTTCACGTATAATGAGCAAGGGTGTCATACCTCACAAGGAGTCTGCTCTGTCTTGTAGTAGCCACTTCCTGTCATTGTACAGCTTGGGTATGGCTGGGGTACACCACACTGGATGCTTGGCATTGGTACAAAGAACCACAGTTGGGTAAGGGAATGCCTGATCCATGCAGTCCTGTAGGTGCCGGTAGAAGGCATATGTAAGTGACGCAGTGGCTTGAGTAATGTTGACCACTGGCTAAGGGTCCTTAAAGGAGACCACAGTAGTGTTCAGAATTGTGAATTCGGCCTTTGAGAAAGCCATGTGTATGGTAACCGGCACCACCCACAGCACTGTATGTCAATAGCAGAAGCTATTGTCCAAATAACATAAGATTAACTTTATTGTTAAAATATGTATTATTATTCATTTTGTGATATGTTTCTGCTAATTACATTTGCAAATGCCCGTGATCTACCTGTTATGGTGGTGTCATTCTAACAAGAAAGTGGCGATACTTCCCTACTGGGACCTCTTGGGATTATTTAAAGCAGTTGTTAACCAGCATCATTGGATGTACACCATTTGGTGTCAGTTTTGGAAAACCTGGTTTACGTAGCACTACACACTATGGGTAGTCAAGCAGACATCCGCGAATGGGGAACATACAGCAGCAGTCAAAACCACTGGCCACATGGACACAGTCTGACAAGTTCTACACTTTACATATGCACATTGGTGTCCATTGTAGGACCCAAAAATTGTCCCGTATGGAATACCATCCAGCCTTCATCGTCCAACCAGGAGAAGCGACAGTCGTGACCATGGCACAGCTAGACATATGCACCACCAGCGTGTTTAATGTTGATGACAAGTGTCCATGAAATGCAGGACATATGAACAGAAAACCCCGGACTGTCGAGTCCATAGATGTTCGTCCACATCCCAGTCCCTCACACATGAAGGATGTGTAATGGGTACTGTCAAGGGTTTCAGCCATGGGATCGTGGGTATGCAGAAATGGGGCTCGGTGTTGTTTGGCAGATAATCCGTTGTCCCGCCCCATGGGAGGGATGTGGGTGTAGCACATGCCTCACTCCCCACTAATAATGCAAAGCATCCACCGGATATTGCTAAATGCAGGTGTGAAATGTGTACAGCCCTATACCAGTGTCCAGTAGGCAATTCCCATGGGTGGACAAGCGTACAAGCAAGATGGCACCCATACCTGCAAACCTGGTGGAAGTACACAGCTGCAGTAAGGCATAACACAGGAAATACAGATAGGGACTACAGTAGACACACCCCATAGAAATCCAGACCGCCGTGCGACTACCGTTGTACACAGCACTCAATCTGCCAGCAGGAGAATGGGGATCACTCACTTCCATACTGCGGAACAAATGGGCGACCTGTGGAACACATATTAATGGCACACCAACAACGTCAACTAGGAAGGTCATAGGATGGTTAAACAATGGCGTTCACACTGATAAAGAACATCTGTCAATGAATAAACAGGATCTACATGTTTTGCTGGTGTTATTATGACAATATAGTGGCGGATATTTCCTATTGGGCCTTCTGAGGTTTATTGAAAGCAGTCGCTAATCTGCATCCGTGGATGGACACCATTTGTATTCAGTTATGAAACACCTGGTTTCCGTAGCACTACATAATATGGGTAGTCAAACAGACAACCCCGATTGGGGAACATACAGCTGCAGTCAAAACCACTGTCCAGATGGACACAGTCCAACAAGTTCTACACTTTACATATGCACATTGGTGTCCATTGTAGGACCCAAAAATTGATACTTATGGAACATCATACAGCTGTAATCGTTCAACCAGAAGAAAAGCGACAGCCGTGACTACGGCACAGCTAGACATATGCACCACCAGCATTATTAAGGTTGATGACAAGTGTCCATGAAATGCAGGACATATGGACAGAAATCCCCAGAGTTCCGAGTCCATAGAAGTGCGTCCACATCCCAGTCCCACACACATGAAGGATGTGGAATGGGTACCGTCGAGTGTTGCAGCCATGGGATCCTGGGTATGCAGAAACAGGGCTCGGTGTTGTTTGGCAGATAATCCGTTGTCCCGCCCCGTGGGAGGGATGTGGGTGTAGCACCTGCCTTACCCCCACTAATAATGCAAAGCATCCACCGGATAATGCTAAATGCAGGTGTGAAATGTGTGCAGCCCTATACCAGTGTCCAGTAGGCAATTCTCATGGATGGACAGGCGTACGACCAAGATGGCACCCATAACTGCAAACCCGGTGGAATTACACAGCTGCAGTAAGGCATAACACAGGAAATACACATAGGGACTACAGTAGACATTCCCCATACAAAGTCGGACCGCCGTGCGAATACTGGCGTACACAGCACTCAATCTGCCAGCAACAAAATGGGGATCACTCGCTGCCATACCGCGGAAGAAATGGGCGACCTGTGGAACACATACTAATGGCACACCAACAACGTCAAGTAGGATATGTAAACTATGGCGTTCCCACTTATAAAGAAAACATGCTTCAATGAATACATAGGGGATCTACATGTTCTGGTGGTGTTATGTTGACAATACAGTGACGGATATTTCCTACTGGGACATCTGTGGTTTATTTAAAGCAGTTGCTAACCTGCATCTCTGGATGTACACCATTTGTTCTCAGATCTACATAACCTGGTTTACGTAGCACCACGTAATATGGGTAGTCAAACAGACATCCGCGATAGGGGTTCATACAGCAGCAGTCAAAACTACTGGCCAGTTGCACACAGTCCAGCAACATCTAACTTTACATATGCACATTGGTGTCCATTGTAGGACCCAAACATTTATCCTAACAGAATTCCATCCAGCCATTACCGTCCACCAGATGACGCGACAGCCGTGAGTATGGCACAGCGAGACATATGCACCACCAGCGTGTTTAAGGTTGATGACAAGTGTCCATGAAATGCAGGACATATGAACAGAAATCCCCAGATCGACGTGTCCATAGATGTGCATCCACATCCCAGTCCCGCACACATGAAGGATGTGTAATGGGTACTGTCGAGGGCTGCAGCCATGGGAACCTGGGTATGCAGAAATGGGGCTAGGTGTTGTTTGGCAGATAATCCATTGTCCCGCCCCATGGGAGGGATGTGGGTGTAGCACATGACCTACTCCCCACTAATAATGCAAAGCATCCACCGGATAATGCTAAATGCAGGTGTGAAATGTGTACAGCCCATACCAGTGTCCAGTAGGCAATTCCCATGGATGGACAAGCCTACGACCAAGATGGCACCCATACCTGCAAGCCCGGTGGAATTACACAGCTGCAGTAAGGCATAACACAGGAAATACAGATAGGAACTACAGTAGACACTCCCCATAGAAATCCAGACCGCCGTGCGAATCCCGGCATACACAGCAACCAATCTGCTAGCAAGAATATGGGGATCACTCACTTCCATACCGCGGAACATATGGGCGGCCTGTGGAACACATATTAATGGCACACCAACAAAGTCAAACTATGGCGTTCCCGCTTATAAAGAACATCCTTCAATGAATTAGTAGGGTCTACATGTTTTGGTGGTGTTATCTTTGACAATACAGTGGTGGATATCTCACATTGGGACTTCTGAGGTTCATTTAAAGCAGTTGCTAACCTGCATCATTGGATTTACACCATTTGGGTTCAGTTCAGAATAAACTGGTTGTCGTAGCACTACATAATATGTGTAGTCAAGCTGTCATCCGCGATTGGGTAACATACAGCAGCAGTGAAACCCACTGGCCAGATGGACACAGTCCAACAAGTTCTACACTTTACATATGCACATCGGTGTCCATTGTAGGACCCCAAAAATTGATCCATACGCCACATCTACCAGCTGCGATCGAGAGACCTAAAAGGAGTGAATAGCCATGACTACGGCACAGCTAGACATATGCACCACCAGCGTGTTTAAGGTTGATGACAAGTGTCCATGAAATTCAGGACATATGAACAGACATTCCCAGATTGTCGAGACCATAGAAGTGCGTCCACATCCCAGTCCCGCACACATGAAGGATGTGTAATGGGTACCGTCAAGGGTTGCAGCCATGGGATCCTGGGTATGCAGAAATGGGGCTCGGTGTTGTTTGGCAGATAAGTTGTCCCGCCCCGTGGGAGGGATGTGGGTATAGCACATGCCTTACCCCCCACTACTAATGCAAATCATCCACTGGAGAATGCTAAATGCAGCTGTGAAATGTGTACAGCCCTACACTGGTGTCCAGTAGGCAATTCCCATGGACGGACAAACGTACGACCAAGATGGCACCCATAACTGCAAACCCGGTGGAATTACACAGCTGCAGTAAGGCATAACACAGGAAATACAGATGGGAACGACAGTAGACACTCCCCATACAAAGTTGGACTGGCGTGCGAATACCGGCGTACACAGCACTCAATCTGCCAGCAACAACATGGGGATTACTCGCTGCCATACTGCAGAACAAATGGGAGACCTGTGGAACACATACTAATGGCACACCAACAACGTCAACTAGGAAGGTCATAGGATGTTTAAACTATGGCGTTCCCACTTATAAAGAACATCCTTCAATGAATAAATAGGTTCTACATGTTCCGGCTGTGTTATATTGACAATACAGTGGCGGATATTTCATAATGGGACTTCTGAGGATTAGTTAAAGCAGTTGCTAACCTGCAGCAGTAGATTAACACCATTTTGGTTAATTGTGGAAAGACATGGGTTCCGTAGCACTACATAATATGGGTAGTCAAACAGACATCCGCGATTGGGGAACATACAGCAGCAGTCAAAACCACTGGCCAGATGGACACAGTCCAACATGTTCTACACTTTACATATGCACATTGGTGTCCATTGTAGGACCCCAAAAATGTATCCCTACGCAATGTCAACCGGCTGCGATCGAGAGACCCAGAAGAGGTGACAGCCGTGACTACGGCACAGCTAGATATATGCACCACCAGCGTGTTCAAGGTTGATGACAAGTGTCCATGAAATGCAGGCCATATGAACAGAAATCCCCAGAATGTCGAGTCCATAGAAGTGCGTCCACATCCCATTCCCGCACACATGGAGGATGTGCAATGGGTACCGTCGAGGGTTGCAGCTATGGGATCGTGGGTATGCATAAATGGGGCTCGGTGTTGATTGGCAGATGATCCGTTGTCCCGCCCCGTGGGAGGGATGTGGGTATAGCACATGCGTTACTCCACACTAATAATGCAAATCATCCACCGGAGAATGCTAAATGCAGCTGTGAAATGTGTACAGCCCTATACCAGTGTCCAGTAGGCAATTCCCATGGATGGACAAATGTACGACCAAGATGGCACCCATAACTGCAAACCCGGTGGAATTACACAGCTGCAGTAAGGCATAACACAGGGAATACAGATAGGGACTACAGTACAGACTCCACATACAAGGTCAGAGCGCTGTACGAATACCGGTGTACACAGCACTCAACCTGCCAGCAGGAAAATGGGGATCACTCGCTCCCATACCGCGGAACAAATAGCCGACCTGCGGAACACATACTAATGGCACACCAACAACGTCCACTAGGAAGGTCATAGGATGTTTAAACTATGACGTTCCCACTTATGAAGAACATCCACCAATGAATTAATAGGATCTACATGTTATGGTGGTGTTATCCTGACAATACAGTGGCGGATATTTCCTACTGTGACTTCTGAGGATTATGTAAAGCAGTTGCTAACCTGCATCTTTGGATGTACACCATTTAGTTTCAGGTTTGAAAAACCTGGATGTCGTAGCACTACATAATATGTGTAGTCAAACAGACAACTGCGATTGGGGAACATACAGCAGCAGTCAAACCCACTGGCCAGATGGACACAGTCCAACAGGTTCTACACTTTACATATGCACATCGGTGTCCATTGTAGGACCCAAAAATTTAACTCTATGCAACAAAAACGTGATGGAGGGAGCGACGCTGAAGGTGCAACAGCCATGACTACGGCACAGTTAGACATATGCACCACCAGCGTGTTTAAGGTTGATGACAGGTGTCCATGGAATGCAGGACATATGAGCAGAAATACCCATATGGCCGAGTCCATAGAAGTGCGTCCACATCCCAGTCCCGCACACATGAATAGTGTGTAATGGGTACCGTCGAGGGCTGCAGCCATGGGATCGTGGGTATGCAGAAATGGGGCTCGGTGTTGTTTGGCAGATAATCCATTGTCCCGCCCCGTGGGAGGGATGTGGGTATAGCACATGCCTTACCCCCCACCAATAATGCAAATCATCCACCGGAGAATGATAAATGCAGCTGTGAAATGGGTACAGCCGTATACCAGTGTCCAGTAGGCAATTCCCATGGATGGGCAAACGTACAACCAAGATGGCACCCATAACTGCAAACCTGGTGGAATTACACAGCTGCAGTAAGGCATAACACAGGAAATGCAGATAGGGACTACAGTACACACTCCCCATACAAAGTCAGACCGCCGTGCGTATACCGGCATACACAGCACTCAATCTGCCAGCAAGAAAATGGGGATCACTCGCTACCATACTGCGGAACAAATGTGTGACCTGCGGAACACATACTAATGGCAAACCAGCAACGTCAACTAGGAAGGTCATCGGATCTCTGAACTATGGTGTTCACGCTTATCAAGAACATCCTTCAATGAAATAATAGGATCCACATGCTTTGGTTGTGTTATTTTGACAATACAGTGGTGGAAATTCCCTAATGGGACATCTGAGGATTAGTTAAAGCATTTCCTAGCCTGCATCATTGGATTTACACCATCTGGGTTCAGTTTGGAATAACCTGGTTAACGTAGCACTACATAATATGGGTAGCAAGCAGACATCCGCGATTGGGGAGCATACAGCAGCAGTCAAACCCACTGGCCAGATGGACACAGTCCAACAAGTTCTACACGTTACATATGCACATTGGTGTTCATAGTAGGACCCCAAAGATCCATCCGTACGCAATGTCAACCAGCTGCGATCGAGAGACCCGGAAGAACTGACAGCCGTGACTACGGGACAGCCAGACATATGCACCTCCAGCGTGTTCAAGGTTGATGACAACTGTCCATGAAATGCAGGACATATGAACAGAAATTCCCAGATTGTAGAGTCCATAGAGGTGCGTCCACATCCCATTCCCGCACACATGACGGATGTGTAATGGGTACCGTCGAGGGTTGCAGCCATGGGATCCTGGGTATGCAGAAACGGGGCTCGGTGTTGTCTGGCAGATAATACGTTGTCCCGCACCGTGGGAGGGATGTGGGAGTAGCACATGCCTTACTCCCCACTAATTGTGCAAAGCATCCACCGGATAATGCTAAATGCAGGTGTGAAATGTGTACTGCTCTATACCAGTGTCCAGTAGGCAATCGCCATGGATGGACAAGCGTAGGACCAAGATGGCACCCATAACTGCAAACCTGGTGGAATCACACAGCTGCAGTGAGGCATAACACAGGAAATACAGATAGGGACTACAGTAGACACACCCCATACAAAGCCGGACCGCCGTGCGAATACCGGCGTACACAGCACTCAATCTGCCAGCACCATAATGGGGATCACTCGCTTCCATACCGCGGAAGAAATGGGCGACCTGTGGAACACATACCAATGGCACAAAAACGTCAGCTAGGAAGGTCATAGGATGGTCACACTATGGCGTTCCCACGTATGGAGAACATCCTTCAGTGAATTAATAGGATTAATGTCAATTAACCATGGAATACACCTAATCAACATCAAAGAACCGCTGGCACCTTATGGCACACAATCCAAAACACACATAGGTAGATGAAACAGTCAACGTAGACATTGTCCACGACAGGTTACAAATGGCATACAAAGGTTACGTCATGGACATGTAAGCGCTTTCACCCGTAGGCTCCGTCAGACTTACACATGACATAGAAGCATCCAGGCTTTAAATATCCCCCCTTACACTTTCATTGGTTAATTTCTCAGCAAACAATGAACATGTAACCACAGCACAGAAAGCACAGACGCAATGTTAACTACACACACATATATTAACATCCCAGAAAACATCCTAGTAACACATGTATTATATGATATTGTACTATGCCTAATACTCATCAACCAAAGATCTAACAATATATATAGAAGATATGCATATCATATCAATGTAATACAGTGGTACACAACTGAAAGAGTGGACTAATGTGTGTTAACTGTATATCTGTACCTAAACTACATTCCTGTCACGGGGGTTTAGGCCACCTGCTTCTCAAAAGAGGCTTCAGCAGTGTTTCACCGGTCAGCCCTGGTGTGTGGTCAACCCTCCACCTAATAACCCATCTAAATCCGCATTCTAAAGCATAGTTGATGAGGTCCCCCCTCTGGTATTATAACCTAGCCGTCGTAAAACACCGAATGTAGACGTATGCCTTGTGATGTGCTCATAGCCGGCCGTAGGCATATGCCAATCCTGCGGCTGCCCAGGGCGCCGCACTAGTAGGGCCACCTGTCTAGTAGGTGTGTCATGTAGGTATACCAGGATGGGGGCACCATGTGTTGTGGTGGTGTGCGCCATGGAGCCCTACAGCCTAGGGCAGCAGTCGATCTAAGGCCGCTGCCGTAGGAGGGGTAGTATGGTCTGCAGGTATGTGCAGAAGTGCACATGAAACAGCGGTCCACAAGGATTACCCATAGTGGCGACACCTGCACAGATGGCTATAGCGGGACACACACACGACCATGCATACAGCACAGTTAGACATACACACACCATAAATAGGCAATTACACACAAGGCTTATGGCGTGTACGGATACAGTGTCAGTACAGCAAGGATAGCTGTCTGCCACGATATCCAGCAGATGTCTCTAGGGTGTTCTGGAATACGGACGGTGCAGGGACAATGAGTGGATATGCATCGTACCACAGTTCTATGTGTCAGCCGTGCAAATATGCGATACATGGGACAGACAGCTGTCCATGCAAGAGCAGCACTACGGGCACAACATAGGTACGTACATATACAATGACAGAGATACAGATGGACACATGTGGCAAGCCCGTGCGTGTAACATACACAGCACCACCCCACCACACCATAGCAGGGTGCACGTGGAGAACACGCTATGGAGGTCGCCAAACACAGCAGGCACACATGGAGTCCACGAGCTGCGTCTCACCATCCACAAACACAGGGATGGCGGCAGGATATGAGTGTTCTGTGGAAACCTCAAAGCCATACCCTATGAACCCATGCAGCTGGGAGCATGGACACACACACACATGTGGCAGGCATGGTGATTGACCACACCCCCACATACCCAATCGCACAACAGTATGACACAGGTATGGAACGCGCTACGTGGACCACCGAACACACCACCGTCAGAGGCACATGTACAGGTGGGTGACAACATCCGTAAAGGAATGGCCGCCGATAGCCAAGGTATGTGTTGCCAAGTGTCTAAAATAACTCCACTTTACTAGGGAAGCTGTGAACACACACACCACACACAGGGAAGGGGCGGGAGTTGAACCTACACCTACCTACATGTACTCACTACAGCATGAAGGATTTACAGAACGCGCTACCGGGATTACTGAGCACAGTGCTGTCAGAGGCATACTTCTAGGTGGGTGACATCACCCGTAGGGGAATAGCTGGCAATAGCAAAGGTATGTGATGCGAAGCGTCTAAAAGCATGTTCATCTGCAGAGGCAGCTGGAAACACACACACACACACAGGGAAGGGCCGAGAGTCGAACCTACGCCTACCTACATGAACTCACTACAGCATGAAGCATTTACAGAACGCGCTACTGAGATTACTGAGCACAGCGCTGTCAGAGGCATACTTCTAGGCGGGTGACATCACCCGTAGGGGAATAGCTGGCAATAGCAAAGGTATGTGTTGTGAAGCGTCTAAAAGCATATTCATCTGCAGAGGCAGCTGGAAACACACACACACACACACAGGGAAGGGCCGAGAGTCGAACCTATGCCTACCTACATGAACTCACTACAGCATGAAGCATTTACAGAACGCGCTACCGAGATTACTGAGCACAGCTGTCAGAGGCATACTTCTAGGCGGGTGACATCACCCGTGGGGAATAGCTGGCAATAGAAAAGGTATGTGTTGAAGCGTCTAAACGCATGTCCATCTGCAGAGGCAGCTGGAAACACACACACACACACAGGGAAGGGCTGAGAGTCGAACCTACGCCTACCTACATGAACTCACTACAGCATGAAGCATTTACAGAACGCGCTACCGAGATTACTGAGCACAGCGCTGTCAGAGGCATACTTCTAGGCGGGTGACATCACCCGTAGGGGAATAGCTGGCAATAGCAAAGGTATGTGTTGCGAAGCGTCTAAAAGCATGTTCATCTGCAGAGGCAGCTGGAAACACACACACACACAGGGAAGGGCCGAGAGTCGAACCTACACCTACCTACATGAACTCACTACAGCATGAAGCATTTACAGAATGCGCTACCGAGATTACTGAGCACAGTGCTGTCAGAGGCATACTTCTAGGCGGGTGACATCACCCGTAGGGGAATAGCTGGCAATAGCAAAGGTATGTGTTGCGAAGCATCTAAAAGCATGTTCATCTGCAGAGGCAGCTGGAAACACACACACACACACACAGGGAAGGGCCGAGAGTCGAACCTATGCCTACCTACATGAACTCACTACAGCATGAAGCATTTACAGAATGCGCTACCAAGATTACTGAGCACAGTGCTGTCAGAGGCATACTTCTAGGCGGGTGACATCACCTGTAAGGGAATAGCTGGCAATAGCAAAGGTATGTGTTGCGAAGCGTCTAAAAGCATGTTCATCTGCAGAGGCAACTGGAAACACACACACACACAGGGAAGGGCTGAGAGTCGAACCTACGCCTACCTACATGAACTCACTACAGCATGAAGCATTTACAGAACGCGCTACCAAGATTACTGAGCACAGCGCTGTCAGAGGCATACTTCTAGGCTGGTGACATCACCCGTAAGGGAATAGCTGGCAATAGCAAAGGTATGTGTTGCGAAGCATCTAAAAGCATATTCATCTGCAGAGGCAGCTGGAAACACACACACACACACACACACACACACACACACACACACACGGGCCGGGAGTCGAACCTACACCTACCTACATGAACTCACTACAGCATGATGCATTTACAGAATGTGCTACCGAGATTACTGAGCACAGCACTGTCAGGAGGCATACCCCTAGGTGGGTGGTATCATCTGCAGAGGCAATGCGGCCGATAGGGAATGAAGACAGAGTGCGCAGTCACACAGCCTGTTACCATCCCAAGGTGGCCGTACAGTAACACGGTAGTGCTGCAGTCGGGAATACCAACTAACTACGGAGCAGTACATCACGACATGAATACGGGATGCACCACATTACAGTATACCCTATGAGAGGGCATCCGGCGTGCAGGATGTAAGCAGCCAATGTGGCATGACAGCCATATATGAGTCACCTGGATGGTCACCATGGCTATGCAGGATGTCAATGGCCATGGCTACATGCCTAGTAGCAGACATCGGTGCCGACTGTCGTGTGTACCCCCGACTGGTGTACTGGCCATGCCTCTCACACCCAGTGGTTGCGAAGGGGAGACAGACATGCTCACGGGGTATCAACGCAGTCGGCCACGGTGTGCACTGTACTGTGTGTCCATCTACACAGCTGCTTACTGGGCATGCTCAGACACTTAGAATCGGCACAGTGCAGACAGGCATACACATGGGGCGATGGCATGGGAGGCAGAATGTGGACCGTCGTGTGTGTCCAGCCACACAACAGCAACCTGGCCATGCCACAGACGTGGCAGTTGTGGAGGGGAAACAGGCATGCACCTGGGATATCAATGCAGACGGGTGCAGTGTGCACTGTACTGTGTCTCCATCTACACAGCTGCTTACTGGGCATGCTCAGACACTTAGAATCGGCACAGTGCAGACAGGCATACACATGGGGCGATGGCATGGGAGGCAGAATGTGGACCATCGTGTGTCCAGCCACACAACAGCAACCCGGCCATGCCACAGACGTGGCAGTTGTGGAGGGGAAACAGGCATGCACCTGGGATATCAATGCAGACGGGTGCAGTGTGCACTGTACTGTGTCTCCATCTACACAGCTGCTTACTGGGCATGCTCAGACACTTAGAATCGGCACAGTGCAGACAGGCATACACATGGGGCGACGGCATGGGAGGCAGAATGTGGACCATCGTGTGTGTCCAGCCACACAACAGCAACCCGGCCATGCCACAGACGTGGCAGTTGCGGAGGGGAAACAGGCATGCACCCGGGGTATCAATGCAGACAGGCGTGGTGTGCACTGTACTGTGTCTCCATCTACACAGCTGCTTACTGGGCATGCTCAGACACTTAGAATCGGCACAGTGCAGACAGGCATACACATGGGGCGACGGCATGGGAGGCAGAATGTGGACCGTCGTGTGTCCAGCCACACAACAGCAACCCGGCCATGCCACAGACGTGGCAGTTGCGGAGGGGAAACAGGCATGCACCCAGGGTATCAATGCAGACGGGCGCGGTGTGCACTGTACTGTGTCTCCATCTACACAGCTGCTTACTGGGCATGCTCAGACACTTAGAATCGGCACAGTGCAGACAGGCATACACATGGGGCGACGGCATGGGAGGCAGGATGTGGACCGTCGTGTGTGTCCACCCACACAACAGCGACCCGGCCATGCTCACACACGTAGTATGTGCTACGCGCCATCCGGCATGCAGACGGAGTGCACACACCGCAAGTCACGGCCAGGTAAACCCGTACACATGTGCAGGGTGGACACACATGCAGTCACACGTACACACACAGATGACAGCACAGGCGTCACGAGTGCAGGCTGAACATGTACACACCATAGTGTACACCATAGCTGCTATGCCAGCACCATGTCATCGGTGCAGCAGTATGCCTCACGGTCCAGAAACTGCATGTGACATATGTCCAGAAGACTATGTGGCGGTGTACGTCCGTCGTGCAGAGTACACATGTACTATCAATGATCCCACAGGTGTGATGTAGTCCACCCGTACCGGTACACACGGACAGGCATGCTCCACACATACCATGGGCCTGACACAGGTATGACACATGACTGCAGCTGTACCACAGTGAAACAATGTCCGGATATGTGACATATGTGATTTCCTGGCTGTGTGCATGGACTGCACGCAGGACACATATGAAGCCTGTGATGTACCACATGCATGACACAGGCGCACGGTAATACACACATGAAGGGAAGGCAGATACATGTCTGTGGTATGCACCCCCTACAGGGTGTAGCGGTGTTCACAGGGACACATACCCTTGTACAGTTTGCCTGTGACAGCTGTGATACCAAACCACAGTCCATGTTCCATGTATGTTGACACACATGTCACAACGTAGCAATGCATACACACATGGCAACAGGGGATACATGTGACACGTGTACTGTGCATGGTGCAGCCGTGCAGGGGCGGTGTCTGGTGTCCGTAACACAGTTGCAACCCTCCCACATGCATACCCATCATGGGGGCCATCATATGGTGGCATAGTAACAGCACGCATGGCAGTCTGTGTGTACACCATTTGTTTAAACACCTGTCCACATGCATGTGTGCAGGTGCTGGTCACACGTGTGTCACACACCATCCTACCCTGCCATGTGCATACAGTCTGCTATGTCGCCTTTACATGACAGCGCTGCCATGATGCATACCCATCGGCCATGCGGGATCAACCATATGTCACATTGCCACTGTAACCCCTACCACCTCCCACGTGCAGATATTGGCACAGCTGCTAGATACAGTGGTAGTACGCAGGATGCACCACATACCGCTGCACGCCTGCACAAATCCCATGTAGCGGGTGTGGCATTCCTAGCACCAACATGTGTGCAGGAATGTGTGCCCATGTATGCCACAGATCGGGGGGACTATATGCCACGTGCCACACATCACTGTACACCATGGTAGAGATCTGTACCTACCTCAGTGTGGGGTGCATCGATGTGGATGGTGTAGTACATGCAACACGTCAACCCTCCATGTAGACATGTGTGGCCACCACCATGTCAGTGTGTCAACATGTGTGTATGTCTGCTGCCTGTTGAGAGGGTGTATGCAGATATCGTGTTGTGACTGGACACTGACCACACAGGGTGACCATCCCGTAGTGGTGCTGCATTGTACAGCCCTATCATTGCCATACCAGTGAGCCTTACTGGCCACTTGTGCAAGACCACCCCTGTGACATGGCGCCGGGTGCAGTGTCTTGTGAGGGTGCCGACCACACAGACAGGTGTCCCCATCTGCACACAATGGTGTGTGTGCCATAGAGGTGTACGCCCGAATACAGGAATATTCCTGTACCGGTACAGCATCCGACTGTCGAACACTGTGCACCACAGCTGACAGGTGACACCTGCGGACAGTAGCCAGCACACTGCGTACGACACCTGCAGAATGTCACCATACCTGTACTGTGTCATGCCATGCATGTGATGTCTCTGTCCACCGTAGCCTGTGGCACCGACCACAGGCGTCAGGTGCAGTATATGTGTGGACATGTGCGTCATGTACCGTGTAAGCAACGTTACACTGTATCCGGCTCCGTGCTCCGCAGGTTTATGTGTATGACCTCTCCTCTTGCAATCCCAACTGTCTGTTCTCTATATCACAAAAGCTCTGCACCTGCTCCCATACTATTCCTACATAGATAAAGTACATGTATACTAAATGGAGTACTACACTGGCCTAGAATCCCCTTGTGTGCCCACTTCCCTATAGGTGCCTTCTGAACCGGTTACACAGCAAATGCATTCACATTCTCTGGCATGTCGAAGGGTCAATTGCTAGCGGCCTCTCCTGTTCAGATGGTGAATCTGGGCGTCCTGGCCACTGTTACAGGTGCCTCATGGACACAGACAAGCCGCACCTCCCCCAATGAACATAATACATGTGACAGACACAACTATATAGCCAGACAGGGGGCTGTGCTCTCTCAAACCATGACCGGCAAGACCACTCGGGAGGGGAAGGACACCATGCTCACCACATACCCAGTGTCACATGTGACTATCGCAAATGCCAATCAAACACATGAACACACTAAGACATACCTGGAGGCACTGTAAGACATGTCACGAACCTAACGAGCACTGTGAAGCAGACACACAAGCTACTGCCTCCACAAGACATAGGACATGCAACACATACTTCTCAATGTCTGTGTGCTAAACTGTCGAACCCCAAAGGCGACACACACACTGCCAGACACACCTGTAATGGGTGACGCCACTGCCAGACACACCGACGTCCCACCCACCACACTGAACAAGGGAATGATCACAGTATGCTGCCTGCCGGGCGCTGGAATACGCCACATAACACACGCACTCAGGTCACTCCGCAGCATGTGCAGGTATGACGCGGTCATTGCCCATGCTGGTGTCAACGACTGGTGGCATACCACCCTGGGATACATTACAGGAGACATAGAGGGCCACTCAGATTGTGTAGCCCAGGCCGGCATGTCCCTGACCCTGGGCAGTATCCCACCCTCATCAAGTATGATGCCACTATACTGGCTCAATGTGGTCACCCTTGATAATGTGCCTGGTTACCGGTGTCAGTCTGAGGGGATCCGGATTCCTCATACCTGGGATGACATGCTTGGCATGCCACGCCCCTTCGCATGGTATGGCTGGCAGCTGTCGCCCCCGGTCTTCAAGGGTTTGGCGAAGGCACCTGCCACCCCCACAGTGCTCACTGCAGGCACGGCTGGAATGATACACCTACCACCCTACACTACAAGCCTGGAGAACACACAGGATAATACTGCTCACTGCCAGTGGTCTACGGCCAAGCTGCACACCCTCAAATGCCCTCCTCAGTATGGAGGACATCGATTTCAGTGCTGTGACTGAAACATTGGTCAGGGCTGATGGGAGCACCCCAGCACTATCGGGTCATACCCCATATCACACGTTCAGGACCATAACCCGGACCTAACACAGAAGGAGGGGGAGTCTCCATTTCCATGATGGATACACACACCTCCATGTTGGCAGAGATGCACGTAGCAGCGGGGAATATCCAGGTGCAATTAACCATGGTTAGGACTGCCCTACAGTTTGTTGCATGCTACAGACCACCCTCCCAAACCCAGGATACCTGCACAGCCATCCTGAAGACACTGGTGAGTGTGAATGCTCTCACAACACCGTCATATTGGGTGACATCAACCACCCATACATAGACCGAGAACATTACCCAGGACACAACACCCTACGCCAAAGGTCCCAGGTGTTCATACACCTGACTGCTGTGGAACACCCATGCACCATACCCACAAGGGGGGGACGTATACCAGTTCTGATCATCACACATGGGGAGGATATGCTCCACACAGGATGTACATCCCTCAATGGTGATGTCAGACCGTATAGTGAATCCACTGGTGATCCGCATCCTGCACCCAACACCGGCATGGGAGACCAAAGTGACGACCTCTCCACAGCGAACCACACATGTCATACGACCGGTGTGGTACCCTACAAGGCCTCCATGCCAGTGGTAAACACAGGCCACACTGCTGAAACCCTTACAAATGCCTTCTATGAGCACCCCCAGATGTCTGCACCAAGCGATCCTGATAACATCAGGACCTTGTCCACCGAAGGCAGGCACATGGTCTGGTGGACCCCAGCCATTGACAAACTGTACAACAACAGTTGGAGCTAATACATGACAGAGCAATATCAGTACCAGGGAAGGCATCACTGATTAATACCGGCGTTAACATACGATCACACATACAATCATCCAAGGCCGCTTGTGGGAGTGGTACTGCAGAGGACACATAAGACAACCATAGGGCCTTCCTTAGCTGTGGTAGGGACATGGGTGGGAGCACACAGTCATGCCTGGAATTACTCCAGAATGGTACAATGATCACTGAACCCACAGACATTGTCAACAAACCAGCGGACATGTTCCATGCATACATCTACCCCCCCCCCAAGAGGGGACGTATCCATCCCACCAGAGTCTAGCCTCCCAAACATCCCGTATGCCCAGGAGAGATCTGATATCTGTTAAGCGGTGAACACAGCACCAATGGGACCAGATGGTGTCCCTGGCTGTGTGCTACACAACCTCATTGAGGCCCTCGCCCCACACATAAGGCCGCTGTGTCATCTTAGGTTTACTACGGGCTAGGTCCCCACTGGATGGCATACGGCAACTGTGGTCCCACTACACCAGGGTAGTGCTCTTATGGACTGTAGACATCCCTGCCCTATCAGCTTGACAAGCCTTGTCTGCAAAGCTGTGGGGAGGTCCATACTGGAGCCCATAAATACAGACAGTGGTGTACAGCCAATACCGGAACATACCCACATCGACTTAGTCAAGGGCAGATCCTGCCTCCCAAACCTGCTCGACCTGTCTGGAGGGGTCACTAAGGCCATTGATGGGGGTACGTCGGTTTGCACAGACTACCATGACCTGGCGGGTGCGTTCAAACAACACTCCACGTGGGCAGCATGGAAAGGCTCACTAGCGTACATGTGGAGACATATGTCACACGATGGTTTGCCAACTGGATGGAGGTCACACCACACAGGGTTTGTGTTCCTGGTGCCATGTCAGACGCCAAGCTGGTCTCGACTGGTGGCCCACAGGGCTCAGTCCTGGGCCACCTCCTGTTCAGCATTCAACCTTCCAATGTGCATGCAAACATAGGGGGATTGTGGCAGACAAGGTATGCAGATGACTGCACACCGGCCACCATACCCAACACCCCATCAGACACGGACATCCACCTGGGGTCTCATAGAAATGGATAACTGGTGCCAGAGCCATGGCCTGATGCTACATGCCAGGGAAGGTGTTGACCTACCCAGTGTGAAAGACATGTTCACCCCGACTTACCATATAGGTGGTGATCCATTAAACATGGTGGACGTGATCAGGGACATGGGTACCACACCTGTCGGTAACCTCTGTCGACACTCACATTGCCAATGTGGTTGGGAAGACATTCCACTGTGGCCACCTGTTCAGGAAGGGATTCACATCCACATCAGGGGAGTTCATTGTACCCCTGTACTCTTCACACATCAGACCAATGATTGCATACAATGCCACATCTGGGATGTACCTAACCTGACACCTGCAGCACTCGGAAGGACCACAAACGTTCCACAACACAGGGATGAAGGTGCAGAGACATGTGTCACACGCTGCCCGACCGTATACCTTCTCAGCCCGTCTGCTCTGAGGTGATCTGTGCCTGTCATACACGGCCATGTCCGACCTGGGTGACATGGACATGTTCCACCTCCTAGGCTCCAAGCAAACACGTGCACAGATGAAACTGACAAACACCTCAACACGGACATCAATAGGACGTGCTGGGGGGACAGGGTCATCGCCCAGAGACCCTCTACAACATGGAAAGGATTCCCAGCCCATATGAAGCAGAGCCACTGACTGACTTTGTCCAAGACTAATCCTGACGTGTGGATGTGTGATCGTAGGTATGCGCCAGGCATCATCTCTGTGTCACTGCTGGACAGAGGGACAGTGAACCGATGGATGTAGTATCCGCATCCTAAGGGGTGGTGACAGCCACACACACTCTGGCTAGGCTTACACATGCCGTAGGGCACAGAGGCTGGTATGTACCTATGCGCCTATGTACCTATGTAGGGGTCCATGCAGGTTGCGGGTACCTGTGGTATGCTGATATTGCCAGATGTGCCTGTGGGTAACCCACAGCTACGTGGGGACTGATAACAGTGCTCCCAGTAGGCACATGCAAGTACACCATATTTGGCATACAGGTTAACAGAACCAACATGGTGCTACACATGTAACCGCCACGCATACCGTGTACACAGATCAATGTATGCTGCACCTGCACTACATGGTATGTCTGCTGCATGATGTCGGTACACAACCCACGTCACATACGCACCTGTCACCTGTCATACACAACCACTGCAACATACACATTGCACACTATGTGGACACAGGTATCACATACACCTCTCACTATCTTGTCCACCCTGTGCATCAGAATATGTTTGCATAACCGTGCACCGATGGTGTGGAACACGGTGTTGCGCAGAGGCTTCATCATATGCACAGGGTGATATGTGTGCCAGGGGCATAGGCTGTACCAATGGATGACATCATGTGTGTGTATAAGGGCCGGTGCATATACTGGGCATGACTGTGCAGTATGCATGTGGATGTGGTGGAGCCCTACAGTTGTATCTGCTGTGTGTGGGTATGTGTGTACACAGTTCAGCCATCTGTGATGCCTACACGGGGTATACTTGGCAGCCCCAGACTGTACAGTGCAGGTTGTATGGCTCACTGTGTCCGCCTGCGGCCACGTGACCTGTGCCTGCCTGGGGTCGCACAGGCACTACCGGGTGGAGGTATGGAGTGGCCACTCTCCAATGACACATGTCCGCTGGAACCGTGTCCATGCTGGGACTGGCCAGGGCCACGTCCACGTGGCCTGCTGTGTCCTGGTGTGGTTGGTGTAGCATCAGCTGCACTACTGCTGCTACCAGCACTGTGTGAGTGGGCATGAGAGGTGGCACGCACACGTCGACCTGCACTAGGTGGTGTTGCTGGCCTACTGCCACGTGTCCTACGCCTCACCCCTACCAGGTGTTCCAGCACAGACAGCTCACGCTCGCGGATTGACATGCCTCGGTCGAGGATTCCAACCATCTCACCTAATCTCCTATCCAGAACATCGGCAAGCTGCTGTTGAGCATTCGCCAATGACTGGATGTTCTCATTTAAGGAATGGATTGCGGCCCTCTGCAGCCTCTGCCCTTCTTGGTTCTGCCATTCGGCACGTGCCTGTGCCGCCATTACAGTCTGAAACATGCATCTGGTGATACCAGCTGCTGCACCCTGTACGGCAGGTGCATGTCTACCAGAGCTACTCCTACGAGCAGCACCAGCCACATGCCTGTGTGGCACATCACCAGTCATTACACTGGCAACGTGGTGTGTACCCGCACCTTCTCCAGCCACCACACAGTCCTGCTCAGTGCCAACAGACGTTGACTGTCCTTCCTCTATGGGCAACGGTGATGTGGTATGTGTCGGCATCTGAACCGTGTGCGGAGATGAAGGGGACATAGGTGGGATGTTAACCAATGGCGCAGCTTCTGCCCGTGACGACCCTGCCTGTGCCTCATGCAAATGGTCATCACCGCTAGTATCTGTGGGGACACTAGCATCAGATGGACCGCAGGAGGGGAACGCACCTACAGCACCTGTGGATACAAAGACATACTGTAAGATACATTACACACACGCAGACACACACACACACACGCAGACACACACACACGCAGACACACACACACACGCAGACACACACATGCGGAGACACACACATGCTGACACACACACGCAGACACACACACATGCAGACACATCATGCATGTGATATTGCAGGTGGCATGCAGCATTCCCACACCACAGCTCAGTGAATGCAGGCCAGACATTAATAGTGGTAGTATGCATACTGCCCTGGGGTGCACACTACATCAAGCAGGTGTCATTACAGTAGGCTTGCAGTACACACATTCATGGTAGTTTGCATGCATCACCGTGATACACCGTGTGGCCACAGGCAGGTTAACACTACACATGGCTGGGTCACTTTGTCATGTACACCACAAACATGTGCGATAACATCTGGACATGTGACAATGGTGTCTCACCACATGCACCACATCAAACTGGACATCACAGTGCAGTGTTATGTGTACAGGCTACAGATAGAATGCATGTGTAACAAGGATGCCTGTGCAGGTGTGGTTGGTGTGAGCTGTGTACATAGCTGTACAGTGGGGAGTACGGGCACTGTGCCACTGCATGGCAGCAAGACACAGGTATGTTTCTGTGCGATGCGTAACATGGACGCATTGCATTGCCATGTCTGCAACACAGTCATGCTGTTCCACAGCACGTATATGGTAGACATTGGTGGCACCTCCAGTGGCTGCAGACAGGCATTTTGTTTGTCTGGTGTACCACATCAGATGTACAGGGGGTCCACTACAGCTATGATCGCACTATGTGTGGACAGGGTGCAAAGATGACTACCCACTGCAGATGTACTGTGTGGCAACATGCCTGTGGGTATCACCCATGGCCATGTTTGACTGGGTCATGGACATTTGTGTGTGATGGGCATCGTGTACACATCTCTAAGGTGGCCCATGTGACATACACCCGTACAAGTCTGAGGTGTCACATTCCCGAAGGCTATGCAGACATTGTGGATGTCTGCTATGTCATGCGTAGGTCATGTCATGGTGTGACAATGTTGCAGACAGAACACCACGTGCATGGGACATGTCATGTGCCATGTCACAACGTGTGCACACAATGCAGGGGCATAGGTCACATTGGTAACACCTGTGTGCTGGCCAGATCACAGCTCACTATGTGGTACTGTGTGCTTACCGCAAAGGCATTCCGATGCATACTACACATGCAGCCATTGTAGAACACCTCCACCATTGTATGCATAGCTGACTGCACATATCACACCGATGGGTTATGTGGTGTCATGCCGGTGTATACTAATGGTTGTATCTACTGTACATGGGTGGCGTGTGTGTCGGGTGGTGCAACCTGTATACCGTGACTGGAGCAGACCCAGGTGTGCATGTCATACCTGGACACATGGGGAATATCTATACAGTGTAACATTCCTATTACTAGCAACAGTCTCACCTGCGACGGACCCATGTCTGTGCGACATGCCAGAGGTACCTGTATAGGGGCGACACAACAGTATACACATTATCCATTACTGTAGCCACAGTAAGCACTGTGCATGTCACATCATGTACCTGTGTGGTAACATGTGTTATGCACATGTCTGCAAACATAACGTAGCATACTGTAGTATGCAGCTTGTGTGGCCATATACCTGGCATGTGTTGGTACATTATGTGGTGTACTATGACACCCACACCTACGTCAGTTATCATACACACATGCAAGACTGACTTACCAGGCAGCTCCAGGCTCGTTGGTTGGGAGACACCCACCTCCACGATGGCAGCGAGTGTTTCTGCATGTTGTTCCCTGGGTGTCCCCAGACTGGCCAGGAGCTCCTCCGTGTGTGAGAGTGGGGGCTGGGTTGGTGGCCCACCACCTGTCCCACCTTGTTGTCTGGCGATTGCGGCGGCACGCTGTTTCGCGTGGTGAATTAGGTCTGTGCAGTGTCGGCGGATCTGCTGGTAGGTGTGGTTGTTGCCACCCACGTTGTTCACCCTCCTGCGCATATCCTGCCACAAGTCGTCCCGTTGCTGTGCTTGTTGTGGCACATGGCTGAATAGTATATCGTAGTTGTCGTGGAGCAACGGGATAATCACGTCATCCTCCTGGTGGCTGAAAGCTGGCAGCCGGGAATGTGGCATTATCTGTAAGACATAATGATGGTGACAGGTCACATTTACACTGCTGTACTGGCATACTGCTGGACATACATTGCTATGACATGTACAACATCTGCACAGTAATCTCTGTGATGCATCATGGCAGTGACACAGCTGACGTGTTGCCATCACACCATTAAGCAGTGGGTTTCATATCATATCTGTGTGTCATCTCATCACACTGTACACACACCATGTTGATGGTAGCCTGCTGTGGACATGTGTACCTGCCTGCACCTGTGTTCATATCAGTTGGCACGTGTCCCAGTGTAACAACAGTTGTACTGTTCACCTGGATGCTGTGTATATGTCAGTAGGCATCACGCACGCGGCCATTATGAACATCAGCGGTGGCACTGCACACATACACATGGACACCTGTACATGCATGTGTTGTGCCATGTACATCTACACAGCACTGTACGGGTGTTGGCCAACCTGCCACGGCTCACCTGTATTGCACATATGATACACATGGGACAATGTGTAACCATGTGACATTTGCAGGAAAGGTCATGCATAGCATGTGCGCACGCACATTGTCCACACAAACACACAGCACCTGTGACACCACAGGGTGCATCAGTGCCACATTACTGGTGTGGACGGTTGATAGTGCAAGTGCCATTTGTCCATCGCACCATGTAGGACTGTGATAGCACGTGCATCCTTGCTGAGCAGGGCTGCATGGTATGGCAGGGTATGTCACATACATGGCACTGGGATGTGACCCACCTGGGGGGGTACTGATATTGGCAGTGTGGCTGTCATTCCATATGTCATTGCTTATGTGTATATGGACATTACACATGTCTATCAACATGGTGTGGACACTGGCCTTCTACAAGGTAGGCTGCACGCTGCTTGGTGGGGGTGTGTATGGTGCATGCAGGTATCGCACATCCATGCATACACATTACCCCGACAGGTGCTATGTGCTGCGATATTGTTCAACACAGTGCTGTATGTGCCCACACACTGCTATCCCATGCACATGGATGTTTGCCTGGCCTGACATGGGTACCACATATGTCTACATCCAGTGCCTGCTGCCACCCCCATGTCAGCTGGTGCACCGCACAGCGCCATCCCTCCCACGGGGAGCGTGGTGTTGGGCACAGCATGGGTATCCATGTATGGGGACAGGGATGTTCACACAGCAGGGGCACTGATGGTATCGTCGATCGGACCATACACGTATGACGCACACCTCACACACACAGCCCATTCTGTATGTTGTTCGCAACACTGACACAGCTACACTGCTAGGCCGGGGACATTCCCAGACGTACATACACAGATGCGTGCACATCTGTCTGTGACATGGGCTAAAATAATGGTGGGGTTCGACACATAACGTGTTTGAGTGTGGCTGGCGCATACCTTCTGTGCACATGTCTACACAGTAAGCCTGTTCTACAGTAGGCAGCGGTGATGTGCTGTACACATGTCGATTCTGCACATTGTGTTGGTGTCTGTCTGTCCACGGGCCAGTGGAGGGACACACAGGGGTATTAGTGAACATATATGCATGCCACCCTGTACTGCTGTACTGCTAGCTTCTCGGGTGCTACTGTGTCATGGACATGCACACGTTACCTGAACGAGTGGTAGTGGGTTGCCACCCGTACCCATCTCCTCTTGTGGGTTGCTATGATCCAAAACCCTCTTTGTATTGTATGTTCAGGCTATGCACCTGTGTGGGGCATGTGGGCATGAAATGCACTACTGCGTACCTTTGCACCCATTGCAGACCATGTCACACAGGTACACTGGCAGCCATACACTTCACAGCTTGATGACGGTACAACACATATTGTACACACATAACACATATCCTGTGGGACATGGTAATATGTACAGGCATGTACAACAGTCACGTACCACTGCTACCCCTACATGACGGATATGCAGTACATGTGTCGGTACAGCAACTGTCACATGTAGTCATGCAATGCCCCCCTACCTACATGGTGTGGTACTGCCTGTGGGGGATATGCGTCTGCATCCATGCTATGGCCATAGCTGACAGTTGTACATCGATATGTGCAACATACCTCCTTTGGTGTTCTCTTGGGTGCATGTCCAACATGGCTCCGCATTGTTTGTGTCTGTCACACAGTCATTGTTATACATGGTTTACATGCCAGCCATGGCGTACTGTGTGTGATTCCATGTACTTCATTGGGATACCGCATTATACATTATGACGGCATATTCCAGCCATCACATAGCCTTCCTAGATGACACTGTTAGCCAGCCAGTAGGAGGTGTTCCGCCATCTGCACATAGGTCACACAGTACGAGGGCGGCTGACACCCATTCTGGGGACAGGGTTCTGACAGCTGTGGATGGGTGTGATGCCGTCGACAACCATGACTGCGCCTGATGGTCACATCTGTATGGGTAACATTCACGACACACACCTACCTTCACGTAGCAACACATCATCCACAACAATGGACATTCCTGCCAGAACAATGTGTGCAGTATGTCTGTATGACCACTGCAGGCACCACTGGTGGCCCCCAGCATAGCAGCCAACAGCACCAGTGTATATCCCATGGAACCATGGGTTACACCATTCACAACACACCTGTCTCAGATAACCCAGTTGTGGATCACAGTGCAGTTCCACACATCATGTTACACTAGGCATCATGCACTGATATGTTGCGGACGTGTGAACGGCTGTGCAACTCAACATATGCGCACATGACACATCACCTGGTACAACATGTCTGTCATACCATATGTTATTGTGACCGCCCTGTGATGGCATTATACAGGCTACGTGTACTGGGACATGTGATGGCTCACCGGTATATTCACCCTCTGGGTGTGTGTCTAGCCAAGTGTACGGTAGGCGGTGGTCTGAACACGGGGACACTGTACATTGACCTACTCTGTCACTGCAACTGTTGACTATGCTCATACTGTACTTATACAGGCATGTGGTATCAGACCACTATGACACTGCTGTTGCACACATGACCTGCGGACATCTGCCTGGGGTGTGGAGCACACATGTACATCTTCACATGCTATACTGCCTCTGTGGCGGTGTCACATGACTGTCTACAGCAGGGCTGTCACAGGCAGGCACGGCATGCGGTCATGTGGGACAATGCTTGCACCTTCCCCTGTGCTGCACACAAGCAAGGCACACACACTAGTGCACGACTCACATTTATCTGCAGTGCCTGGGACCTGCCTCCATGCTCTGCACAGCACACCTGCAAGTACAGATTGTACACGGATCATACCTCACAAGCGCATACCTGGACTGCAACACACACAGGTGTGGGGATCCCACATCACACAATGTTTTGCACACATACTGGATATTTGCCGAACACAATGCATCATAGGTGCTCCATGTTCAGATACCCATGTTTGTGACCGCTACACACATTGTAACACGCAACACAGTTTACACTGTACACCACAGGTTACATGCTGTCTGTGTTGTCATACTGTACATTGGGCCTCGGACAGCTGCTACTGCCATGTGCTGACAGCAACCCACACTTCCCTAGAGTGAACACCCATGTACCCACACATGCTTGGGCATGCACTCCACCTGGCTGGGTGACACATTACACAATACATACCATACCTACACTACCCTCAGCATGCACAATACCTCCATGTGTCTGGTGTGTTGAACCTGGGGTTATCCCCCCTTTGATAGATGAACATATATGGTTCACGGCCCTGCTAGCCACACCCTGGACACACACCCATCGCAGCATACATGGTACATGTGTTCTACAGCCGGTACTACTGCCGTGGGCTGACAGGGGTTGTTAATGGCATGGCACCCCGGCAGATGGACAGTCTACATGACTATGCTGACACATATCACAGTGCATTTCCGTAGCATGTACACAATGGTAGGGACCATGCTATTCCACACAGAGACATGGCAGTACTGGCCTTTTCACAGACTTCACGGTGGTGGTCATGTTCCATGCACATCTGCTGTATGGGCACATGTGCAGGCTGTTGCATGGTGGGTATATTCACATGTGTGGGGTGCATCACTTGACAGCCATGGTGAGTCATCGTGGTCCATCACATGCTCCAAGGCTAGCTACCTACACATGACTGCCACACATTGCAGTGTGGCTCCTCAGGCAGTGTGGTGGTATGTCTGTGTTGTTTGGCTACATCCACATTCGCTGTCGCGTACAGTCACCCAGGCATTGCTGACTGAGATAATGTTGGCAACATGCCAGGCAATGGTGTACCTACCAACAATACAAGCTCTCACTCACTACAGGGTTGCAATCCATACATGGACATCGTAATGTCCCTGTGGACACATACATGGTACTGCCATGCACACGTTATGTCCTAAGACACTGTCCTGATGTCACCTTCCGAGCTCCCTAGCTGTTATGTCCCGCCAACCTGTTTGGTATGTGTCTCCACACCAGCCCACTGACTTCACTGCTAGCCTGTTGTCGGACATTGTGTACCTTGACCGTCACACTGCCGCATCTATCGCACTACACATGGGTGGCACTGCATTGCACATGTGGGACTGCATTCGTACACCCATACCTGGGCCATTCTGTATGGCACTGGGGCACATCCTCACAATCGTGCTTCACACACTCATTGATGACCTCCATGCCTTTACTGGCACCCTTGTTGGGCTTCTGTGTGCCTCAGCACGCCACATACACATGCTGGCCACCTGTCATACCATTGCATGAGTGTTTGGTGTAGTATGGAGGTCAACAGATCAGACATTGTCCTCAGATTGGCCTTCAGCACCATTCCACATTCTGGTATTGGCAATGTACACATCCACCGTCACATTGTACCCTGTGTCTCAGGATGTTAGGCTTTATGACTCCTGGGCAGGACACACAGTGGTGCCAGCATATCATGCTACCTACTACATGTCAGGTACATGTGGCATTACACAGTCCTCAGTCATGGGGCCCCTCATGTTCACTATTTGCTTACATACACAACATGCTGTCACAGAGTACTGTCCATGCCTAGATATCCCACATCTACATACCTGGCACCATTATAGCTCCAACAGCTCATACAGATAGCAACTGTATGGGTGTTGGTGTGGCAGATACATCATGTGGGTGTCATGGCATCAGGATGCATGACACATGGTGCATACACATCACCTTTGCATGGCAACATTCATCCACTGAGTATCACATGGATACTGTCCCCGTACATGCATATCAAATTGTACATGGTTGCTGTACACACACATGCCCCACATGGTGCTGTGGTTGCCATATTCCACTGTGGCATGGGTACACATCTGCAGGGCCACACCTATCTGTACTGTGTATGTTGCTGGTACATAGGTAGCCATTGTACCTGTGGCATACACACATCTACACACGGGCAGGGTTACAATACCACATTCGTGGTGTACCTTCCACGATGGCTACGACTTTACATGGCACAGCATTATCATGCCATGATGTGTGCCAGGCTCAGACAGTTTACATATGCGGCTGACTGACAGGTAACACATCTGTACACATCTGCATACCACATACACAGGGGTGTCTTCTGCTCTGACATGGACCATGTCCTCCACATTACTGATGCATGTAGTACTCGTACATGGCAATTGCAGTGGGCAGTGTGAACGCACCAGTCATGAATATGTGCACACATGCCACATTGCATGGGCTGGGCTTCTGTGCTACTTACGCAGACACAACACACACCGTGCTGAGGAACATAGGTCCTGTGCACATCCCACAGGGATACACAGTGGCACTGTTCATGTGATAGCTCCCTTGCTATTTGAGTGACACGTAGTCATGGTACCAGCACAGCAGCAGTACTGTGTAGACATGCAGTTGACACCCACCTCTTCTGTTCACTGGACACTACCATGGGGAGGTGACACTACTGTGTCCACTGCACATGTGTTTACACATGGACCTGCCGGACTTCATTGTTGCCCACATTGCACCTGCTACAGATCGTTTATCCATGGTTACTTGGTGTTCCTTCCATTTCGGATGGCTATTATGCTACTACTCTGTCCCATATGTACAGGCCATACATATCCTGTTATTGTACATACCAATAGGCCATAACTCCATTATGCATGATATGCCTGTGATACTGTGTATGATGTCTGTCATATCCACCATGACAGCTTTACATTACACATAGTTGACATAGTATCCCCTACTGCAAGGCATACGCACGCCGTGCACATTACGTATGACATCGACGGGATATGCCCATACACATGTGTGCTGTGACAGTATACATACATGTCCTATCCCCTGCTATGGCACTTCCTTGTTGGGCATCCACTACCAGCATCGGCGTGTGGTGTGGCATTGCTCTGTGTTCTGCCCCCCTGTGGCAGCCCTTGTGTTATCCCGGCTGTGTACATGATGTCCCACTGCTGTGCACACGGTGTCCACAGTCATTGGTATGCTCAGCAGGATAGCACTACATAACCACCTTTCACCACTCTCTGCATTATGTACAAGTATCCTTACTTACAAACACCGTTCACATACAGTGCAGCTTCGTCATACACATCATGCGTTACACACCCGTACATATCGTGGGTTCTACATACCTTTCTGTGTTTCCTTCCGCTTTACGTGTCTCGCTATTGCGTTTTCTCACTATATCCATTTGTAGGTTGTAGTTCGGTATGAGCATACGGTTTGAATATCCCGGGAGTCATCCTTATATCCGTCGTTACCTGCAACATGTGGGTTCATCACACCAATGGCTGTTCCTCAGTGTGTACTTCTGCGTATATCACCTGTGCATCTACTCCATTCGTACATTACGCGTCGTAACTAGGGCATGGTTGCATTCCTCACCTGGGCGTTGGTTATTTGCCCTACCTTCGTGGGGATGGTCTGTATTGTGTTATGTTATGTGTAACTGCAGCCACTATGTGTGGCGTCAGGTACATTTCGCACTGGTGTTAGCTGTGGATTGTGTGTGTTGGGTATGGTATTCTGTTCGACATGTGGGTGTCCCTGTCCTGACGGCGTATGTTGATGATGTCTTGCATTCGGATGTGTAACATAGCTGTTGTATTCCTTTAAACAACGGATGCAAGTATGCATCCGCTGTTGATAGTGTTTCCCACGCGAGATGTTGTGGTTATGCAGCTGTCATTGACTGCCTGTATGTTTGTGCTGCTATTACGGCTTGTATCCCTTTGATATGTGCGATGGGGAATATCGGAGGTTGTAGGTGACGGATACGGGTTGTGGGCCTTGCATCTCTACATACACGGTATGCTTGTCTGTGTGCTCCATCCCTGCCTGGGAAGTTGGCAGTTACTTGTCTGTTGTTCTGGGAGTGTAGGTAGTGTTGTTGTCATGTGGTGTTGGTATCGCCTGGCTGTGTGCTTCCTGCATGTATTCCTCCGTCACATCGGTGGTATATCTGCGGTTGTTTGTACGTGACGACTATCCATTGTCATTCTGTCCCGGATATTTACAGTCATTGTGGTCCTGTACTTTGTACAGCCTATTTGCTAGTGGTTGCCACCTCTTCAGGTGGCGATTGCTTGTTTGACACTTGTGGAACACACAGCGGTGTTTACGGGCCGATACGTGGCCATGATCAGTACCGGGGTAGCATATGCGTATTTCCGCGGTACATAGCTATTGCTGTGTGACTTTGCCGACGTATTGTTTTGCAATTAGCATATCGGTGTCATACATACGGTCAGGTTTTCTACATATGTCCTTTCCATTTCACGTTGGCTATATTCCTGTGGTACATTCTGGGACATTTTCACTTTGCATCGTTATACGTCGCCACACGCCTAGCCAGGGAGGGGCTCTCGGTACTACTTTGGGAGTACTGGTGTACATACGCCTGTAGTTCTTATACTGTATGCCTACACATGTTGTTCCACTCCGCCTGTCACATGGCACCAACATACACATTTTACAGTGGCACACACATTACACTCGCACAGCGGAACACACAGCACCGTCACCGCACATCGCACATACTGCGGCAGTCACAGGGATGGTTGCACACAGTACCTGCGTGGCCCGCATCACCGGCAGCAGTGTCTACCTCCACCCTCATATCATCATAGTATTACCCGCACATGTACTGTTACTGTACTGTGGCCTGGCGATCATCCCGACTCGCGGTTATGCATTTCGATATGTTGAGCTTTCCATGGGTGGCGGTTTCCTGTTCTGTTAAACCTCCCGGATGCTCAGGTTGTAGTTTACTATGTTTACTATGTACAGATATCGCGTGTTACTTCTCTGTCACCTTCCATCCCTCTCATTCCCTGTCTTACCTGTTGTACTTTATATGTATATGTGTACATATATTTCTATGTGTGTGGTTATATCTATCTCCATATCTGTATATGCACATATGTACATGTCTATATGTATACACCTTGCAGCGAACATGGCAGCATACAGCAACGCCGTTTGCTGTAGGACCCACGTACGGTTCAGGTGTTGGCGTTCCATGCTCCGCTAGCTGTTGGGTGTGCAGTGTTTGGGTGCTGCCTATGTTGGAGTCACACATGGGGCCACCCATACGGTACACTTTATGGGTGGCCATGTTTGTGTGCCGTCCATTTCACTGTGTGTGCAGGTAGGGAGGTGTCAGTCCATGGGGCCTACGCTGTCAGAGTATGTGCTATACGTTCCCTCTTTGCCAGGGCATAGGCATATTGGGTACGCCTCCGTCTACCTACTGGGGCTGGCACAGTGTGTTCATGGTCCTGAACCCTCTGTGCCTGTACTGGCCTTGGCAGTTGTGGTGGGCTTTGTGGCCCTTCACCATTATGTCCCTGCAGCAGCTGCTTCCGCAGGATCATATTATGTAGCATGGCACATACTATGAATATGTGGGCACATGTGCCTGGAGAGTACTGCAGGGCTCCATCGGATGTATCCAAGCACTGGAACCGCGATTTCAGCATCCCAAACACACGCTCTATGATTATTCTGGTTTGTGCGTGTGCCTCATTATGGCGTTCTTGCATGTGTGTGTGTGCATTTCTGATGGGAGTCATCATCCACGGCTCCAGTGCATAGCCAGCATCCCCCACAAGGTGGCCTTGTGTGATGTCCCCCCTGGCGAATACCTGATACAGCTGTGAGGCATGCCAGATATGGGAGTCGTGGTAGCTTCCAGGGCTGCCAGCACACACATCCATGATAATGCCCTGCGCATTGCACACGACCTGGCAATTGATGGAGGGGAATCCCTTGCGGTTTATGTAGCGTCTACCCTGCTCCCCAGGTGGTGACTTGATTTGTATGTGCATACAGTCTATCGCACCCAGTACCTCCGGGTATTGTGCCACACGGTGGAAGTGGCGCATATTGCTAGCCAACTCCTCCTGAGATCTGGGGAAGTATATATGCTCATTGGCATGTGGTAACATGGCATCCAGAAACTGGTGTAGTACCCTGGATGCTGATGCCTGTGAGATACCCATTATATCCCCAGTTGGCCTTTGAAAGGTACCTGTGGCCAGTATTTGCAAGCTTACACATACCTTTGTGTCCACTGGGATGGGCTCCCCTCTGTTGTTTCTTGTTCTCAGGCGTGGCCGGCACAGCTCCGCTATTTGCTGTAGAGTGTCCCTATCCACCCTGTAATGCTCTACTATCTCCAGGTCTTGTAGCCCCTGGTAGGTTACCCTTGGTCTGAACACTCTCCTTCTCCTCTGAGGCCTACGGTAGTTGTCGGCACCCTCCTCCACAACTCCGTCTGTCTCTAACACATGCTGATGGATCACGGCCACGGCGGCACCCAACATGTACATTTTAAAAGTTCCCCGTGTGTTTACACCCTAGAGTGCGGCGTTTGGGAATACACGGCTGTGTGTTGTGTGCATTCACACTTTATACTGTTGTGCTGTACACCCAGTGACATCATAGGGTGTGTCTGTGCGGCCGTATCTGTGGATTATCTTCCGTGTTTTACCGTTGGCACTGCAGCGCTGTTGCCTTTGGTGTTGCATTACTCTTGCCTGCATTGTATTAGCTTTTGACCTTACCTTACTGTTTCTGCACGTTGCGCCTACTATTTCCTGGCTTGCATCCTGCAGAGCCCTGTCATGTGTAGTTTCTGGGACATGGCATATCGTGCATTTTGTCTGCCGCCGCCGTTATGCTGCCTGTCTACTTGGCTCTGCTGTATCGGTTCTTCACTCTTTGCACTCTGCTACCTACCCTACTTTCTTTGCATTCATATGCCTCCCTTATCCCGTTTTGCAGGTTTCTGCATGCAGAGTTGTCAGCTGCCGCCAATTGGCCTTCGTGGGTTGATTGGTGTTGATTGCTCATTACTACTCCAATTTCACTGCTTCCACATTTCCTCATATTATCAGCATCACCTTCCTGTATCCGTTATTGTTGACGGGGCGGGCGTCACATGACTGGGTTAAGGGAACGTAATCATCCTCGTGCACATGCATATCTGCGCGCATTGTGTGCTCTCAGCTCAACTATTTCCCCACATGCCGGTCCTGCTGCTGTGATGTGCGATGTACAGCCCATGTTTGCTGGGCTCCAATGTACTTCCTCCTACAGTGGCACACCCCTCTGCGATTGACATGTATTCCCTCTGAGCCACTCCTCGGTGTATTACCGCTGCGCCGTTTGGTCCAGCCTTACGCCGGCAGGGGTTTTGCGATTCAGTATCATCTGCCTCATTTGCATGGCATTGACTACTAATTCATAGTTACCGCGCCGAACACTGCCGTGACTCCTTGGCAACCCTTGCACCGTGGATGTGGCTTTCCATGCATACCATGGTGTATTGTGTCTTTGAAGCTGATGTGTATTACACTGCTCTTTTATGACATTGTCATATTATTTCATTGTTTTGCACCTTCATGGACATGTCCTGGGGTTCTGCTGTGTGTTTCTGTGGACATACCATTTATGTCATTGTTTACATGTTGTGCATGTTTTCTTTTGACATTCTCTGTGTCTTTCGCCATTGGCATATGGCAACTGTGTGATACCTGACGTTGACAGCCTTCCGTTACTCCTATGTCATGTTTGGGTAAATGTAAACCGTTTTTTTTGGTTTACATTACCGTGCCCTTATGCTACGCCTGCGCCACTTCGTGGATCGCTATATGCCTTCATTTGCATGGTGCAACACTGCACATGGGGTGTTTAGCATACCTCCGCTGGGGGCGGTGCAGATCCGGCACACGCCGGTAGTGCACGTGGAATTGGTTCGTACCTGAATCGCTCGGCGGCCATATTTGGCGTTGTAACGCCTACGCTATGCGTGCACCTGGCGCAAGGTTCATGAATCCCGGGGAATGTTTTTTTTTTTTTTTTTTTGCTCTTCATTCGAAGAGCCAAGGAGCATAATGCTGGCTCATAGTAACAGCTCAGGGTGAAGTTCGAACCAGCTATGCTTGACTATAAATATACTTCTGTTCTATGAAATCTGTAATGAAATCAACATAACTAAAACAAAAATGGCTCCTATTGCTTTACTGCTTAATTGTAGAAATCACAAATTCTGAAAATAAAGTTTAGCATACATTTTTGTCTATCACATCATTTAAGATGTACATTAAGAACTAATTAAATTCAGAGCTACATAAATATTAGCAAACTCAAACTAATAACATACATATCCTAGAGTCCACCATCATGTGGTACAGAAGTATAAAGTCTTTTGAAGTTTCGGGAAGATATATTAGTAGTATTATCAATAGACAGTCAGTCCATAAGTACAAAGAAACTGAGTTGTTTTTTTCATTGTCGATGTTGTACATATTAGTAATGATATCAAACAGGCTGAAGGAAATACAGACAGTGGCTCTGTAACTCTGTAACTGATCCCCTTGCAGACATAACTGGCCAACCAAGCAATATTTGGGCAATGTATTTATACAGTTTTGGTAACAAAAATGACGTCTAGGTTCAACAAACACTATTGCCTGTTTTAATTGTGCAGAAAGTATGCCGCATTGAAAAGCAGTTGACAAAATGTACATATAGCCTTCTTGGAACTGCAAGAGATAAAAATCTCTTATTTGATAACTGTCACATAGCCTCATTCTGGTAATCTTTTCTGGTCCTGGAGATATTGAGCAGTAGTCATAATTCTGTCCTTTATAAGTTCATAACAGTAAAACACAAGGAACTGTGTAACATTCTTATGCAAATAAGGTCATTCAAGCTGACTACAGAAATATGAGGGTGTTTATGGCATAAACCAATTTTGCAGTAAGTCTGGTCCAATAATGTAAATCTTTTAGTTATTGTGAAATCAGAAAATCAGACACCTCATTCACAATTTAACAAAAAGTAATTCAGCAAATATAAATCTCTCTCTCTCTCTCTCTCTCTATATATATATATATATATATATATATATATATGGTTTGCTATCAAAATCAAGAATCAAAGTTCTCCATGCATTTACTTAGCCAAATGTAAATGTCGAAAATAAAAAAACTTACTTCATCAAAATGACGACAGTGGTAATATTAATAATTTGCAATTCGATATTATCGACATTACCCAGGTCCGGTAATTTTCTACTTATGTTTGTTGACCTCATATGAGCGAAAAAAACTTACTTCATCAAAATGATGACAGTGGTACTATCGATAATTTACAATTCAATATTATCGACATTACCCAGGGCCGGTGATTTTCTGCTTATGTTTGCTTATCTCATATGAGCGAATGCACACTAGCATTCGCTAAGGTGGATTCAATCATTTTCAGATTGGTGTTACTTAAACTGGGAACCATGAATTTGACCATCCCAACTGCTGTTCCGCATTTTGTTAGTAAACCTACATATATTGTGTGCGTGTGTGTGTGTGTGTGTGTGTGTGTGTGTGTGTGTGTGTGTGTGTAAGGCATATATATATATATATATATATATATATATATATATATATATATATATATATATATATATATATATAAATATATATATATATATAAACAGATATTTAAGTGCATGTGTATATTAACTTAAGATTTTAAAATATGAAGTTTACAGTAAAATATTATTTGAGAAGCGTTATTAGTAGCAGCTTTGAGGGAGGAAAATGTTGGACCCCCAGTGATTGCAGCCCTCATTAAGCTGATGAGAATAATGATATAAACAAACTCACAGTGCCAGCTCTACGGGCCTTGCACAAATATGTACATAATTAATATGTAGCTTATTTATTTTTGGGTAGGGAGGGAACTGTGTGCTGTTAAACATAGGAGAACAGATTCAGTCTGGACAATATTGCATATGCGCATATAAAATGGCACAATATAAATAGACTATCTAGGATCAGCTTGAAACAGGAAGACAAAGGATATATATGTGTGCAGAATAATACATAAGCTTTACAATGTTATGCTTTGACTTATTATTCTGGAATGCTAATGGGCTGGTGAGCATGAAATAAAAAGGCAGACAAGATACTGATCTATATTTACAATGAGAATGGTTGGGTGAAGTGAACCCAGGAAGATTCTGAGTGTGATTGCAAAGCATTACAGAACACTATATAAACAAGATCTAGACATTCTGAGTTACACAAAAAATGGTAACATGTTAGAATCAATTACACATTCATTCGTTAACAGAAGTATGAGAGGAGCGGTATTAAGATGAAAAATAAAGGGTATTAAAGTTATTACAATAATGAGAAAGGAAAATACAGAGAAAAACCCCAAAAGTGATGAAATTCCAATAGAAGCATGGAAAAAAAGGAACAGGAAAGTTTTTTTTCCTTGGTGGGGATGTGATCCTCATCTGAAAAGAAATAGTCATACGGAGGGAGAGAAGAGAATCTTCTTGATTCACGATCATATAGACCTGTTCTGGTTATGTATCTTGACTTCAAAGTTTTATGATGAATTTGTCAAAAAGATTGGAAAATATATTTGGGTCTGTGGTTAATCATCAAGGAAAACATCCATCGAATGGCATTTACTTGAATGCAATAAATTAAAACTGCTGTTTGTCATATAGGCTTTAAATCGTAAACCAAATCACTGAACAGTAATAGTTGGCCACCACTGAGATCATCCGATGGTGCTGCCAACCAAAGCTAAACAAAAATAATATTCAGAAATACAACTTCTAAAGTGTGCACTCTATAAAATAAAATACAGAATGCTTTTTATATGTTAATAAATAACAATAATATGTCCTTATAAATGTGTGATCTTGAAGTTGGAATATATAATTAGTGAGGGGTATAAAAGGAAGATCCTGTAAACACCAGACACTGCTTATTTGGGGGGCTGCACCCTCATACCCTCGCTAATTACATATACTAACTCCTAGCTCGCACATTTATAAGGTGATAATATTATTTATTAACATAGAAAAGGCATTCTATGCTTTATTTTACAGAGTGTGCAATTTTGAATTTGTATTTCTGAACATTAACTGTTGTTTAGTTTTAGGTGACAGCATCATCAGATTATCCTGGTGGTGACCGCATATAACTGTTCAGTAATTTGTTTTACGATGAAAAGTCTATATGATGGAAAGGAGTTTTGATTGTTAGTATACGATTAAATGCTGTTCAATACATGTCATCTTCGATGATTAACAATAGACCCAATATATTTAATTAACCTGGATCACTTTAGGTTTATTGAAGATTGCCAAACAATTGTCAACATTAAAAGATTCCTTATTATTCAAAATGAGAAACTGGACAATAATAATATAGTAATGTTAATAGGACTGGATGCCAAAAAAAAAACATTTGACAGAGATAGCAGGGAATTTATGAATAAATCTTTTAAGGCATTTAGGTTTAAAGTAGCATGGACAGCATTAATATTTAATCTCCACAGGGGGACTCAAATACCTTGACGTATAGTGATATGTTGTATACAGCATTTACCTTTACTCTTTGCTTTGTGTTTAGAGACATTAGCCAGAGGCATAAAATGATCAAAAATAAATGGATATACTAAAAAGGCAATGTCCCTTTTTGACTATTACATAATATTATTGTTACAATCTAGAACATGATAAGAAAATTATATTTAATAAGTGAAATATTTTACTAGTATAACATGATATAAAGCAAATGAAACAAAAGATATAATAATGAATTATACTCAACACATGACTTAGTACAGATTGTCCTATTGTTTGTGGGGTCATGACAAAAGGAGATAGCTGGGAATTTCTTTGAAATGGGATGTTTTGCAAGCAGCTAAAGAAATATGGAAAGAAATCTGTCTGAAGATTATGAGTAAGATGGGACAATCACAGGATCATACATGGACATTTGGGTAGAGTTAGTAAATGGATATTATGAACATTATATGCATCCTTATATACAAAAAACAAACAAGTCTTTATTTTAAAGGAAGGTACATCTTGAATAAAAACAGCATAACATGAATAGGCTCTACTACATATACACACACACACACACACACACACACACACACACACACACATATATATATATATATATATATATATATAGATACACACACACACACACACACACATATATATATATATATATATATATATATATATATATATATATATATATATGGGTCTACCTGAAAACACCGACACTCAAAAACACTGACAACGAAATCACCGATACCACAAAACCGAAAGTTCAAAACCATGAAACTTAACATTCCCGACAAACCACAATCCCGACAGTCAACAAACAAAACAAATCTCCTGTCCAAAAAGCCCACACACAGCACAAGCACACTAAAAACCTTACAAACTTACACTAAACCTTACATACACAACTATCTATGCACTAACCTTAACCCTAACACTAAGGTCTGTCACTATCGCACACTCACCTAACCCACGCCCTAACCCTAACTCACTTAATCACCCCTAACCTTAAATTCTGTCACTATCGCACACTTACCTTACTCGCACCCTAACCCTAAAGTCCATCACTATCAGACACTTACCTTACCCGCACCCTAACCCTGATATCCATCACTACTGCATGCTTACACACTAGTGCTCATTTGACATGTCGGTGTTGTCAGCGTTGGGATTTTCAAATGACAGTCATCTCCATTTTCAATCTTCCTGTGTCGGTGTTCTCGTCGTCGACGTTTCCAGCTTTCGGCATTATCAGGTAGACCTATATATATATATATATATATATATATATATATATATATATATATATAGATATATAGATATATATATATATATAGATATATATATATATATATATATATATATATATATATATGTATAGATATAGATATATATATGTGTGTGTATATATATATATATATATATATATATATATATATATATATATATATATACACACATATGTAGTATGAAAGAGGCAGAAGAATATTTAATGAGCATTTTAAAAAAAGAACAAATAGCCAAAATGCTGGGAGCAGATGATAAAAGGAGATAAGGTAATAAACAATCATTGGGTTATTGAACTCAGATAAACTTGCATATACAGGTCTAATAGGAGGGGGGTTAAAGGAAGATATACTTAAGCTGGCTATTAAACCTATTAAACCATGAACAATGTGTCTTATTATTGAAAAACGGCAAACAAGAAAAGAGTAATACATAGATCATATAATGTGCTATTAGATCTGAGTAGACAATATAGTACAAAATTAATTTTGGCATGGAGTGAACAAAAAATAAAGATATTACAGATGAACAGTAAGGGGAAATATGTCTTAGCCCTAGATATTGCAACTAGAGTGAGAAAAGATTGAACTATATGAATGGAAACGAATGCACAAATATTCTTCATGTTTTCACAATACTTGAAAAAATATTCCCACAAACTAGAGGCATATATTGGATATATAATGGTTATGAAATTGGTTCCTGGGAGCATTTATTATAAGATTGAATGGAGTTGCTTTGGTACAGAAATAAATTGAACAATAAGCTACTTTTATCCTTGGAAAAGAATGTTACCTCAGTATATAGATTTTTTCCCTTGAGTTGGTATGAAATAACACATGCTAAAAAGGTGAAAATGTTATCTTTAGTGCTGATAGTGACTAAGAAAGACATAACTAGAGACTGGAAGATCTTACATGTGAATAAGTAAATGCTTTACATGATAAAAGAAGTTTGAAAATAATGATACAAATTAAATATTAAGATATATATGTATGTTTTGTATAAGAACACAAAATAATTACACAGGATACTAAAAAGGAAAATTCAAACTGGCTAAATACCTTGGATGAATCTATAATGAAGCCTAACTAAGCGTAACTAAGCTGAGTTACTAGAAGATTATCCTGGGAAATTGCTAGACAGTAACTTACACGGATGCTGTCATGCAATGGTCAGGGCAGGACTGACTCACCACTACACTTAATCCAGCTAAAAACATATTAGGTTAATATTTTTCCCACCAAAACTAGGTTCACATATTTTTCTTAGATTCACCACAAATAGCTGAAAAACTAGTTTGAAGTAAATACAGGCTTTCCCAACTTTTTTGATCAAATATAATTTTCATGTTACTATTAAGAGATTTTCCAAGGGCAATTTTGTGGTACAGTTCCTGTTACAGACTTCACAAGACTCAACTAAAGCTTGCAGAAGTGTTACAATTGGAATTAGGAAAGGAAAAAAAGTACAGACATCACATTTTAAATCATTTTTTTATTATCCATGGTCTGCACCTAATGATTCAACCCAACTGAAACTATAACGTCGCCAATACTTTGATAGGGCTACCATTTACATATAGGAATACCATAAAAATTCAACATCTTTTCCATTCTATTTCAAGTTTTCCCATTCTTCCACATTTTCCAAATCTTTACAAATATGTACATGGATATATCAGTACTTTATTAATTACTTCATGTAAACACATACAAATCGTATTCCATAAAAAAATTAATACACACAGAAAATTGACCAACCACACTGTCGCTCATCTTGGTTTGAAGATGAACAGGCAAGGTAGTTCGTTCATATGCTTTATTACATAGAAACACATCAAGATGGATAGCAGCAGTACAAAATATAAACAAACCGATTACCTGACAGACTACATAGACATACATGCTTACATCTCAATAGCTTACTACAAAATGGCAGTCAGGCTCACACATGCTCAGTATTTATACACTTGTGCAAGACGTTATAAAGCTTTTTAAAGGTATACATACACATTGATCTACATCCTCACTCATTAATGAATTGCCCACAGTATAATGACATTTGTAATGAAACATGAAGTTGTACAGACAATAACAAATAAACACAACACTTATGTCCTTGTATCTAAGTTGCCATGTATCTGGAACATGGTCTGGAAATGTGACCTGATCTAATGCTACAGCAATCAGAACTGGGTTTAGCAACAAGGACAGCCACTGGAGAACAACTTAGTTCAGGAGTTTTGAGATTCTTCTCAGGAACAGGGATATTTACTGGAATGTCCTCTGGAACTGGAACGCTGGATAACTTACTCTGAGATATACACTGTCTATTGAGGGTATGATACTGCAATACAGGCTTGGACGCCAGGACCAATTGCTTCCAATTCCACCTAAATTCTTCTCTTTGTGATTCCACAATGTACGATCTTAGCTCTAGACATACACTCTTCATGACTCCATTCTGATCAAAACCTTTTGTCATCTGCATCCTCACTATCTCCCCTTCTCATAATGGATTCAGTGGTTTGCTGGATATGTGATAATAGGACTTCTGGGATAAGCGCTTCTTTAACAGATGGGCTTTCACTGATCTGTTGTTCTTAACACATGGAACCAATAATTGGTAGTGTGGTTCTGGTTTGTCCTGACAGAAGTCTCTGTGCAGGTGAACCAAGATGTTTATCATGAGAAACATTTCTGAGATTCAGGAAATTCAAGAAAACATTGCTGTTGTCTCATTTTGACTTCTGTAGTAATTGTTTTGCACTTTGATCTGCAATTCTGCCAAACCATTTGACTGTGGATACTCAGGGCTACTTATAACATGAGTAAAGTCTCACTCATCAGGAAATCTTTTGAACTGCTGGCTTATAAACTGTGTACCATTGTCAGAAACAATTTTGTACCATGGACTGCAACAAATGCTTCATCTTAGTAATGACAGTACTGGATGCAAATTAGGAAGTAGGTCAATCTCGAACCAATTTGAATAAGAGTCTACTAACACAAACTAATGTTGACCATTCCATTTGAAAATGTATGTAGCTAATGTCGACCAAGGTACTTAATCTGGGATAGCTGAAGTTGTTCTTTCTGTTAATGTGGTTCTGTATTATTACATACAAAACAAGATGAAAACATTGTCTCAATATCCTGACATAGAAAGCCAAAATACTGGTCCTCTCACCCTTCTTTTGGTAGAATCAGTCCCTGGGTGGCCATGGTGCAAGATGGTAATGTACTCTTGTTGTATCACTTTTGGACCCTTCATAATGATACCATTGTCAAATAAAATCTCATGTCTGTAAGGAAATTAAGGTTGCATGTCTACTGGTAAACAAGATTGCTTTGAAGGCCATCCTTGAATGATAAAGTGGTTGAGCTTCTGAAGAACTGGATCTGTGTCTGTATGACTTGAAGCTCATCAAGACGTTTGGAAGAAAACTTTCTCACTTTCATTACTTCAAAATCATGTTTCTCATTTTCATTCTGTTCAGTGGTATTTCTGTGCAATCTTGATAATGTTTCCGCAGGATAAAGAAGTTTGCCTTTTGTGTAAACAAGACTGAAATTCTACGTTTGCAATTTGGGCATCATGTGTTGCAATCTGGCAGGAGTTGTATGCATAGGCTTTCTCAAAATAGTGACTAGAGGTTGTGATCTTTTTCAATCTGGATAGGTTTATCATAAATATAATCACGGAACTTCGAACATGCAAACACAATTGCAAAGAGTTCTTTCTCTGTCTGTATATACTGCATATCAGTTTGGGTTAAAGGTCTGGATGCATAGGCTACTGGTCTACCCTCTTGAAGAATGACTGCACCAAGACCAAACTTTGAAGCATCATAAGAAAGAGCAACTGGTTGTGAACATCATAGTATCTGAGAGTTGGTGACTGGCAATTCTATTTTTCATGAAATCAAATGATCACTGGTGTTGTTCTAACCAGGACCAGGATACATCTTTGTGTGTCAGCTCTCTAAGCAATGCTGAAAGTTGGCTCAAATCTGGAATGAACTTGCCTAAGTGGCTAACCATGCCAACAAAAAGTCGTATGGCTTGAACACTGTCTGCAGCTGGTATCATGAGAATAGCTTTCTGCTTGGAAGTATCTGATCATAAGCCTGAACTGGTAAATCAATGAACAACAGCTTCCTGAAAGTGGTTAGCAATGAAGATTTTCAATCAAGCAAAATCTGCCAAAATGAACTCTGGATCCAAGATAGAAAAAAATAGTGGCAGTTGGTATGAGAGCAGCAACTTCTTTAACTGCATGCATTGGATAATGAGGTCTTTTCAGTGCTTTGTTCAAATCTCATGGATCAATGCATATTCTGATATCATCTGAGCGTTTCCTATGAGCATTGACCATAGAAGATACCCATTCAGTTGTTTCTTCATCTGGACAAATTACAGCTTGCTGCACCATCTTGTCTAGCTCGGCCTTAACTCTGTTCTACATAGGTACTGGAACTTTCTGGGCTGGCCTGACAACTGGACTTACTTCATGGAGTACACAACTGGGAGTTTGCCTAGTATATCTTCAAAAAGATCAGCAGAGGTAGAGAAAATAGTCTGGGTGAAATTAGAACAGTAGTCTTTTAAGCTTACATGGTGGACTTCCTTATTAAATGAAAGTAGTCCCATTTTTAAACTGTCTCTGAGGCCTAATAATGACTGTACGTGCCTTTTTACCAGGCAAAATTGCAAGTCATTGCTGTTCCCAGCAGAGTAACATGAAAACACTACTGAACCTTCAATTTGAATTTCTTCACCACCATAAGCAACAAGCTTCACACACTTTTCCAAATCAAGCACATACTCTAGCAAATGTTTCTGCTGATATAATATTGCACTTTCAGCCTGTGTCAACTTTGAGCTCTATGGAAAACGCATTTATCCAAACATCACAAAGTACTTCATTCGTTGCCCATAGATATAATGCATTGACTGTTTCATTAAGCACAAACACACCATCAACATAAAAATTAGGCTTACAGCTTTCTAATTAATCACCTTGTCTCTTTAAATGTTCTCTTTTAATAAAAGAATGAGTCTGTTTTGATTTACAGAAATCTTTACTAATGATTCCAGTTTTTGTATCTGTGGCACTGCTGACCAAAAGCTAAGCACTTTTCTCTTTTAGACACATGATTGCCACCCAAATTATGACAGTTGACTATGAGGCTAGGTGAGCATGTACCTTCTCTCTTATGCCTGTTTACTGACTCACCCTTGTGCTTCACTGAGACTGTGCACACTCTGGAATTTGCTAGAAAGCTATAGGGTTTCCCAGTGACTGTTGCAGGGCTTACAGTTGTTGCCATATGCTTGGGCTTGTTTCTTTTAACCACATGCTGCATACTATCAACATGAGCTTTAGAATATACTGGAAGCATGCATTTCTCATTTGTAAGCATATCTTTGTGCCTTTCTGTAAGCTCATATATCTGACAAATCTCAGTGGACTTATTCAAAGGTAAATCACTGTCATGAAGCAAAATCTTTCTCACAACATCATCTTTAATACCACACACAAGCCTGTCTTTTATCATCTCATCTCTTAAATCACTAAATCTGTACATTTTAGCTTTGTTTCTTAAGTCAGTTGTATATGCTGCAAACATTTCCCCAGGCTTTTGATCTCTTGTGCATAATGAGTGCCTTTCCATTGTAATATTCATTTGGGGTTACACATTTCTCTAAATTTACATTTTAAGCACTCGGGGTCTTTCCTTGACTCAGCTGGTACCACTATATGATGATTTTCCCCCCTCCCCTTCAAACACAGCAGGTGCATACACAAATTAACACTCTTCCAATGGCTTCTGAACCAGCTAAATTAAGCAAAATAAATGCCTTTGTATGTGCATCTTTGTCAGAAAATGCAGATTGTATGAAAATATTGTACTCTTGCTCAAACACTCTCTAATTCTCTGCAATATTATTATCAAAGACAACTGGAGCTGGTCTACGAAATCCTTCAGCAATGCCAACAAAGTATTTCCAAACACACTGAAAATGTGGCTCTTGTAATTATATCCGAACATGCACACACAGCCAGTACTTGTAATAACATTCAAATGCACAGTAAACTCTTCGAAATACTGTACTTTATGAAGTATGCTTTGAAATGGATATATTTTGCATAATAACTGTACTGTAATGTGGCACAAACTTGTGAACACTTTGTTTACTTCATATATCTTGAATAGTTTAAATAATGTGAAAAAGTAGCTCATAGCGAAAAAAATGTGGTCATTTTCCTTATTTTATACATTTTATGCAATTTGGACTTTATTTCAAACATTTTCAGTAGTTATTTGATTATTTTTTCAATATGTCACAGTTTCGGACATTTTGTTTACTTAGAAATTCATTTAGAACTTTCTGAGTGCTTTGTTTTATATTTTGCAAATAAGAAATCATTTACATAAGCTTTGATACCTGAAATACCTTTTTGACCTGTTATTTTTTGCGAGTTATACATCCATTAGGGGTGATCCATTCTTCTATATTCCTCCATCACTAACTGAGGGACTTATCTGTCCTGAATCTGGATTTCTGGATCTCATTCTGATACCATATTGCTCATCTTGGTTTACAATTGAAGACAGACAGGCAGGGTAGTTTGTTTATATACTTTATTACATAGAAACACATCAGGATGGATAGCAGCAGTACAAAATATAAACAAACTGATTAGCTGACAGTCTACACAGACATATATGCTTACAGCTCAACAGCTTACTACAAAATGGCCATCAGGCTCGCACGTGCTCAGTATTTATACACTTGTGCAAGCCCCTAGAAACTTTGGATGGATAGCAGCAGTACAAAATATAAGCAAACTGATTAACTGACGGACTACACTGACCTATATATTTGCATCTCAACAGCTTACTACAAAATGGTTGTCAGGATCGCACGTGCTCAGTATTTATACACTTGTGCAAGCCCCTAGAAAGCTTCTTAAAGGTATACATGCATATTGATCTACACACACCAACAAAACTTACTGCAGCATCCAAATGCAAAAAATAAATAAATAAACATTGACACAAGGCCATACCGATCAACTGTACAGATTTTCTCAGAATGTTCAGATTTTTGCCTAATCTAACTTGCCTGACAAGCCTAGTCTGAAAGGACTTGGAACGTATCATCATGGAACTCATAAACAAAGACTTTGGTAACCTCCAAACTCGGGATCTCACCCAGTTCGGGTTTGTGAATGGCAGATCATGCCTCCTGAACCTGATCGACTTCTTTGAGGCAGTCACCAAAGCCGTAGATGAGGATAAAGTGGTTCACACAGCATATCTTGACCTCACCAAGGCTTTCGACACCATCCCCCATTCTGGAATTATATCTAAACTCACTAAACTAGGTATAAATCCCTATGTCACAAGATGGGTTGCCAACTGGCTCACTGACAGAACCCACAATGTAAAAGTTGCAGACTCCAAATCTGACCTCAAAGCAGTGACAAGTGAAGTACCACAGGGTTCTGTCCTGAGACCTCTCCTGATTGGTATCTACTTCTCTGAAGTACAGGCTAACACAGAAGGCCTCTGGCTAATGAAGTTCACAGATGACTGCAAACTAGGAGCCATAGTCAAGTCCCCAAATGATGTGGACATCCTACAGAAGGGCCTCGCTGAGACAGATGCCTGGTGTCAGAGCCATGGCCTCAAGCTCAGTGCCAAAAAGTGCAGTGTCATCCTCTTTGGTAAAAACTATGTACCCATGAACTACCACATAGGCAGCAATCTACTTAACACAGAATGTGTGATAAGAGACCTTGGGACCCAGGTGGACAGTAGTCTCTCCTTTGATAGTCACATTGCCACAATAGTCAGGAAGTCCTTCTACGTGGCACACCTCATCATAAAAGGGTTCTCATCCAGGAAAAAAGAGGTCATTGTTTCCCTCTACTTGACACACATTAGACCCATTATAGAGTACAACGCCCCTTTTGGAATGTACCTCACAAGACATTTGCAGCAGCTGGAAAGGCCACAGAAGTACCTCACAAAGAGGATTACTGGCCTCAAACAAATGCCCTACACTGACCGCCTCAAAAAACTCCAGCTTTACTCCGTAGCATATCGCCTAATCCGAGGTGATCTCTGCCTAACATATAAAGCTATGTCAAACCCAGAGCTGTTGGACATGCTACACCTAAAGAAATCCCAATCCTTCTGAGCTGCACGCTCTAGGGACCTAAACCTTGTCACCACAATAAACAGGACATGCTGGAGGGATAGATTCCTGTCCCAGAGACACCATACTCTGGAACAGGCTACCCATCTATGTCAAGCAAAGTTCTTCATTAGCACTCTTCAAGAAAAATCTTGATAAGTCAATGGGAAATAGGAAATATACCCTGGGGATCACTTCTGTGTCTCTGCTTGACAGTGGCACAGGAAAATAACTTTCTTTGGTGGTGTAAACCAGGGAACCTTGTTGGCTAGGCTTACATAGGCCCTTGATCCAATAGCCTAGTACCTACCTATGAACCTATGAACCTATAATATTTGTTGGTCTGTTCCTTATTAAATTGTGTATGGATTGAAATCACTAAATAACAGCATGCATTTGAGTTTCAGACTTCATTTCCTTTGGAAAATACATAATAATACAAATCTTGTTATTCTAGCAACTTTTTAACTTTATAAGAGCAATATTTAAAATATGTCCCTATTTTTGGACCTTTGTTACCCCATTATTTTAGGCTTTGTCCAGATTTCTTAGGCTAAGAGGTTGAGAGACATGCACAAGGCTCAACACACACATATGTATACACACACACACACACACACACACACACACACACACACACACACACACACACACACTAAATACAATTATTAGAAATAAGCCAGTGATTTGATCTTTAACCTGAACATATTACCAGCTATCTAAAAGTACACAGAAAAAAATAATAAACACACAAAGACACACACACACACACACACACACACACACACACACACACACACACACACACACACACACACACACACACACACACACACACACACACACACACACACACACACACACACACACACACACACACACACACACACACACACACACACACACACACACTCACACACACACACACACACACACACACACACACACACACACACACACACACACACGAGAAATCACCCAAACAAAACACTAACAAAGCATGTTTTAACATTTTTTACATAACTTAGATATACCATCTCCATGATTATACAACCTTGTAGATTTTTGAGCAGCTATGCTTGAATTCAATTAACTGCATGGTAACAATCTTTCTCTCACTCTCTCTCTCTCTCTCTCTATATATATATATATATATATATATATATATATATATATATATATATATATATATATATATATATATATATATATACATTATACAGTATATAGATAGGTAGATATTATGAGGAGACTTTAGTGCCTTGAACTTATGGAATATTGAATGTTTTTTTATGCTAGCACACGTGATCAAATAATCAGATTATCACAGAGTCCCAAAATTACTTTTGGTGAGATCAGAGTACATCAGGGATTAGGAATGTTATCTTTTGTCAGTGCTATATATATAGACACACACACACACACACACACACACACACACACACACACACACACACACACACACACACACACACACACACACACACACACACACATATAGAAAGAGAGAGAGGTAAGTACTGGCTAGATGGTAGGACCTTTTTAAGCATGGCCAATTTCCCTCAAATATAAGAGTCAAACCCTATACTTTGTGTCTATAAGGTAAACTCTTTAACCAGTATACATAATTTGAAGGGGATTAGGGATGCAGGTGGGGCTTGCCCCCTTACAAAAAACAAAACTTTATTTTACTTTACTGCTATACTTCTCCTAGGGACTTCAGTGAAGATCAGTGTTGAATGTGACCTTACCTATCTTGCTTGTTTAAAGAATGGTGTTTGAACAACGTCATGCTAATAACGAAAAAGAAAACGTGTTTTCTGATAAAACACATTGGAATTTTACTTTTGATACAGTGACAATTTAGAAATAGGTCAACTGCATTTAGTTGAGTAGAAAGCCCACATAACAGCAACTTGACAGTTAAAAATGTAATTGCTTCCACGATCCAAGTTAAACTACACAATTACCTTTTCATGTTTATCTTGTATTGGGCAGTTACCTTTATTTCCAACTTTACAACATATTGCCAATCTTATGTTATCTTTTATCTGCTTGACTGAATACTGCATATCACCGATTAACTATTTTAATTTGGAGTCTTTCTGTATAAGAATTGTTCACATCCATTCTGAAACCACTATTCTGACATTGAGCAATACATCAATAATAAATTCAATGCGTATCTTCTATACAAGTATATGCAAACTGCCTCTGTTTACAAAGTGCATATGTATACATCAAATGCCTTTGAAACTGCTGAGATATCACTCTATATCTGTTGCCTAAACAAGATGTATTATGTTAAATTTTTATCAACTTAAACTATTCTATGTACCTGTGACTCTCAATAAGTGTAAGTTCTGAAAAAGGTACTAGAGACACAACCATATAACTTAACCAGTTAATAAATATAAAATGAATAAGATGAAGATATATTGTAGGCCAGCACCCTATTCTTCACACTGAGGCCAATTTAAAAAAAAAACAGTGGAACCTGAATCAAATACAAAATATCAGACTGCAACAGTGAAGACCGATGAACCCCTGCATTTGATACCGATGCTTAACAGGCCATATAACAATCATCTTCAAGGAATTATTAGAAAACTTTCAGACAGTAACATCAAACTACCTAAAAATGAACATAATCTTATTATTCATCTCATAAAGACTACAGTGCAGCTCAATACTGAATTTGACCACAATACTTTAAATGTTTCAGTCTACGGCATTTGAGCCACAACATGCTACAAAAGAAATCAGTGTTCCATAGAAATGTATGATTTTCACTTACACTGTAATGGCATAAATTATATCTATTATCCCAATCAATACCAAGTACAATACAAAATGTAATGCTATGAAAGCCTACCTTTGAGCTGTTACACGTTGTACTTAACTTTACTAGACAGGCTCACCCAGACTCTGCTACACTTTGCTGTGAGGGAAAGGTTAGTTTGCTTTTTATTTGTTGCATTTTGCATTACTTTATTGTCTTTTTCAATTTTGAATACTGTGATTTTTTTTCTTTACCTTGTGTTTTACTTGTATTCTGCTTTTAACTGCATATTAAAACTTGAAAAGAGACCACCGCTCTGTCTCTTGTGAGTCGGGCAGACCCACCCACCCGGTTACTGTCGTGTTCTTATATACCACTGCTTTTTTAGTTGCCTGCCCCATATGTTAATTTGACCATATATCTAATTTCTTCTCTGCATTTACTGGCTTGTCTGAGTAAGCGCAAAATTATCATTTTTGTGAAATCACTCCCCTTCAACTATTTAAATTTATCGGCCATATTCCATAGGTTCATAGGTTCATAGGTAGGTACTAGGCTATTGGCCCTGGGGCCTATACAAGCCCAGACAAAAAGGTAACCTGGCTTTTGCCACCCAAAAAAATTATTTTTCTGTGCCACTGTTGAGCAGAGCCACAGAAGTGATCCCCAGGGTGAATTTCCTATTTCCCATCCATAGGTTCATAGGTTAGTACTAAGCTAACTGCCCTTGTGAGCCATTTTAAGCCTAGCCAATTATCCCTTGTGAGACTCAAACCCTCCACCTTGTGTTTGTAAAGCAAACACCTTAACCATTAGGCCACCCTCCCAATCATCAAGATTTTTCTTGAAGAGTGCTTATGAGGAGCTTTGTTTGATATATATAGGTAGTTTATTCCAGAGTATGGGAAGTTTCTAGGACAAGAATCTATCCCTCCGGCATGTTCTGTTTATTGTGGTGACAATGGTGACAAGGTTTAGGTCCCTAGAGCATGTAGTTCAGAGGGATTGTGATTTCCTGAAGTGGTTCATGTCCAACAGCTCTGGGTTTGACATAGATTTGTATGTTAGGCAGAGATCACCTCTGAGTAGGCGATATGTGACAGAGTAAAGCTGGAGTTTTTTGAGATGGTCTGCATAGGACATCTGTTTGAGGCCGGTAATCCTCTTTGTGAGGTATTTCTGTGGCCTTTCCAGTTGTTGTAGATGTCTTGTGAGGTACATACCAAAAGGGGTGTTGTATTCTATAATGGGTCTAATGAGTGATGAGTAGAGGGGAACAATGACCTCTTTTTTTTCTGGATGAGAAGCCTTTTGTGATGAGGTGTGCCACTTAGAAGGATTTCCTGACTACTGTGGCAATGTTCATAGGTAGGTACTAGGCTATCAGCCCTAGGGCCCATACAAGCCTAGCCAAAAAATGTACCCTGACTTTCGCCACCCAAGAAAATTATTTTCCTGTGACCCTGTCGAGCAAAGCCACAGAAATGATCCCCGGGGTGAATTTCCCATTTCCCATCCAATCATCGAGATTTTTCTTGAAGAGTGCTAATGAGGAGCTCTGTTTGGCATAGATAGGTAGTCTGTTCCAGAGTGAGGGAAGTCTCTGGGACAGGAATCTATCCCTCCAGCATGTTTGGTTTATTATGGTGACAAGGTTTAGGTCCCTAGAGCGTGTAGCTCGGAGGGATTGGGATTTCTTTAAGTGGAGCATGTCCAACAGCTCTGGGTTTGACATAGCTTTGTATGTCAGGCAGAGATCACCCCTGTGTAGGCGATATGCGATGGAGTAAAGCTGTAGTTTTTTGAGACGGTCTGTGTAGGGCATCTGTTTGAGGCCAGTAATCCTCTTTGTGAGGTATTTCTGTGGTCTTTCCAGTTGTTGTAGATGTCTTGTGAGGTACATACCAAAAGGGGCGTTGTACTCTATAATGGGTCTAATGAGTGATGAGTAGAGGGGAACAATGACCTCCTTTTTTCTGGATGAATATCCTTTTGTGATGAGATGAGCCACGTAGAAGGATTTCCTGACCACTGTGGTGATGTGATTATCAAAGGAGAGACTGCTGTCCACCTGTGTCCCAAGGTCTCGTATTACATTTTCGGCATTAAGTGGACTACCAGCTATATGGTAGTTCATGGGTACAGAGTCTTTACTAAAGGGATGACAATACACTTTTTGGCATTGAGCTTCAGGCCATGGCTTTGATACCTGGTATCTGTCTCAGTGAGAGCCTTTTGTTGTTTGTTCACATCGTTAGGAGTTTCAATTATGGCTCCTAGTTTGCAGTCATCTGCAAACTTTGTTAGCCAAAGACCTTCTGTGTTAGCCTGCACTTCAGAGAAGTAGATACCAAACAGGAGAGGACCCAGGACTGAACCCTGTGGTACTCCACTTGTCACTGGTCTAATGTCATATTTGGAATCCGCTACTTTCACAGTGTGGGTTCTGTCCATGAGCCAGTTGGCAACCCATCTTGTGACATAGGGATTTATACCTAGTTTAGTGAGCTTATCTATAATTCCAGAGTGGGGGATGGTGTCAAAAGCCTTGGCGAGATCTAGATAAGCTGTGTGAACCATTTTACCCTCATCTATGGCTTTGGTGACTGCTTCAAAGAAGTCAATCAGGTTTAGGAGACATGATCTGCCTTTTACAAATCCAAACTGGGTAGGGTCCAGAGTTTGGAGATTACCAATGTCTTTGTTTATGAGTTCCACGATGATACATTTCATGGCCTTGCAGACCAGGCTCATCAGACTAATGGGGCGGTAGTTCCCGGGTCCGTCGTGGCTCCCCCTTCGTGGAGTGGGATAACTGTCGCGGTGCGCCATTCAGTGGGTACAAAGCCTGAGGTGAGGCTATGATTGAACATGGTACTTAGGTAGGGTGCCAGTTCATTCTGTAGTTCGTGTAGAATGCCGCCTGGGATATTATCAGGTCCCATGGATGCTGTGTTCTTGGCTTTGGAGAGTGTGTTTTTTACCTGTGCAGCCGTGATTATAGGAACTTTGCATTCTTCAGGTATAAAGATGGGCCCTCTAGGAGATGAGAGGGGGGTAAAGTTAGCACTGAACCTATCTGCTAGGATGTTGGCAATATCAGTTGGTTCTGTATATTTAGTGCCATTGTGCTGTAACTCAGAGCAGATCTGAGTGTTCCCATTTAGATTCTTGACATAGCTGTAGAATGCTTTGTGGTTGTCTTTAGAGTCAGTGGCAATTTTGTTTTCGTAACTAGCTTTGGAGGATTTTATTAGGGATCTCAGCTTCTTACTGAGGTTGACCAGGGAGTTCCTCCAGTCATGAGATTTTACTCTTTTTTTGCAACAGTTTCTTTCTTCTGTTGTAGAGTTTGTTTATGGCAGACGACCACCAGATTGGCTTCCTTTTTTTGGAGAATAACATCATGGTTCTATTAGGGATTTCATGATCTATGCACTCATGTAAGTGCTTATAAAGGGCATTTGTGTAGGATTCAGCAGTCATACCTCTATTGTCCGTCTGCCTGGGTGTCATGAAGTTTGCCACTTCTGTCTTAAGAAGTGTAAAGTTGGCTTTGGAGAAGTTTTTTTACGATGGTTTCCCTAATTGGCGGTGGGGGAGGGATGTGGAAGTCTAGGCTGATTAGCTTGTGGTTGGATCTGACCAATGAGGAACTGAACTCTGGTGTGGAACACCGGTTTCCCATGTTGGTAATGACCAGGTGTAGGATATTGCTGCCCCTGGTGGGGGTGTGAATAAGTTGATCCAAGGCATTGGAATTTATGAATTCTAGAAAACGTTGAGCAAAAGAGTTGGTACATGAGTAGTTTTCCCAGTTAATGGTGGGGTAGTTGAAATCGCCCATTATTAGGGTGTTGGGTTGTACCCTAATACTTTCCAGTGTATCAAGAAATGAGGAGTGAGAATCCTAGGGCATGGTGTGGGGGTGTGTAGCAAGCTACAATTTGGATTGCGGTCTTGCCCAGAGTTAGTTGCACTTGGATAATCTCGGATGCACTATGCTGTGCAACTAGCCTGGAGGTGTGGATATCCTTAATGAATATGGACACGCCTCCGCCTTTAGTGTTTCGTTCTTGGTTAGGTGGCTGAAAGGTGTGGTATGAATTGTAGCCTGGTAATGCAGGGGTGCTCTCTGGAGCTTTGAACCAGGTCTCTGTCACTGCACAGATGTCAATGTTCTCCATTTTAAGGAGTGCCTCGAGTGAGTGCATTTTGAGGTTTAGATTTCTAGCATTTAGTAGCATTACCCTCAGATTTTGCTTGCTTGTACCTGTTGCAGTGGTGAATTTGTCATTTGAACCTTGCCTAAAAAAGGCACTATAGGGGTGGCAAGAGCCTTAGCCAGTATCCGGAATCCCAATGGCAACAGGTGTAGGCCATCTCTGGCAAAGCATCGTGGCCTGTCGATCATGTCGTCCCAGGCAGACAAATACTGTATCCCCTTAGAATGACACCAGAAGCTTAGTCAATTGTTGAAGTCAATCATTTTGTCCTTGTACTGTGGTATCATTCTGGGTGATGGCAGGATGCTACTCAGGGTTAGTGTCATACCTGGCTGGGATACAAGATCGGAGAGCTCCTCCATGTCTCTTTTCATGTAGTCCAGGGAGGTACGTCTCAGGTCATTCACACCAACATGGACAATGACAGTGTCATATTTGTACTTATTGTGGAGTTACCTGAGTGCATGCATTATGTGGTGGATCCTGGCACCGGACAGGCAGCTGACAGTAACTTTCTCCTTGTTTAGTCTAGTGAGTGGAACATCAGTGTGCCTGATGATAGAGTCACCTATGACTAAAGTGTTGGGTACGTTGTTATGCCTTATGGGTTGTGGTTGAGTGGCACACTGAGTTTGTGGGCTATGTGTCATTTGGGTTGTGTAGGGGGGTGGAGTTTGCTTTCGTTTATGCTTTGGATGTCCCTGATGCTTGGGCAGGTTTTTATTGAGAGCCTCCATGAATGTAAGCGTGTGTTTTGTGCTTCTATGTGTGTGTTTTGGTGGTGCAGGTTTTGAGGGACTATGTGATGAGTGTGGTGTGGTACAAGTGTTTACCTTCTCCTCTTGACTGTCTATTCGAGTCTTGGGTGAAGAGATCTTTGCTTCCAGTTTGGCTATATAAGTGCATTTCTCACAGGTTGTAGTGTTAGGTGGTAGGAGGAGAGGGTTGTCTGTGTACATGAGGCAGTTGCTGCATTGCCCCAAGATGCCCAGCTCCATCAGGTAGACAGGAGAAATCACTGGAAGCTGACCCTTAGACATGCCTGGATAAGTACTTATTTATTAAGTACTAAAAACTGCTTTCCTCTAGACAAGTGAGGAAAGTTGAGTGCTGTAATAATTTGCAGCTTATGTAGTATCAAAGGAGAGACTACTGTCCACCTGTGTTCCAAGGTCTCTTATCACACTTTCGGTGTTAAGCATACTACAGCCTATGTTGTAGTTCATGGGTACAGAGTTTTTACCACCGGGGATGACAATGCACTTTTTGGCATTGAGCTTTAGGCCATGGTTTTGACACCAGGCATCTGTCTCAGTGAGGCCCTTTTGTAGGATGTCAACATCGTTAGGAGTTTCAATTATGGCTCCTAGTTTGCAGTCATCTGCAAACTTTGTTGCCAAAGACCTTCTGTGTTAGCCTGTACTTCAGAGAAGTAGATACCAAACAGGAGAGGACCTAGGACTGAACCCTGTGGTACTCCACTTGTCACTGGTCTTAAGTCGGATTGGAGTCTGCTACCTTCACAGTGTGGGTTCTGTCAGTGAGCCAGTTGGCAACCCATTTTGCGTCATAGGGATTTATACCTAGTTTAGTGAGTTTATCTATAATTCCAGAGTGGTGGATGGTGTCGAAAGCCTTGGCAAGATCTAGATAGGCTGTGTGAACCACCTTACCCTTGTCTAGGGCTTTGGTGACTGCTTCAAAGAAGTCTATCAGGTTTAGGAGACATGATCTGACTTTTACAAACCCGAACTGGGTGGGGTCCAGAGTTTGGAGATTACCAATGTCTTTGTTTATAAGTTCCATGATGATACGTTCCATGGCCTTGCAGACCAGGCTCATCAGGCTAATGGGGCGGTAGTTCCCAGGGTTCGTGGTGGCTCCCCCCTTCTGGAGTGGCGTAACCATCACTGTGCGCCATTCAGCAGGCATAAAGCCTGAGGTGAGGCTATGAATGAACATGGTACTTAGGTGGGGTGACAGTTTGTTCTGTAGTTCGTGTAGAACGCAGGCTGGGATGTTGTCTGGTCTCATGGATGCTGTGTTCTTGGCTTTGGAGAGTGTGTTTTTTACCTGTGCAGCCATGATTACAGGAACTTTGCATTCTTCCGGTATAGAGATGGGCTGTTTAGGGGGTGAGAGAGGGGTAAAGTTAGCACTGAACCTATCTGCCAGGATGTTTTTAATATCAGTTGGGTCTGTATATTTAGTGCCATTGTGCTGTAATTCAGAGCAGATCTGAGTGTTGCCATTGAGATTCTTGACATAGCTATAGAATGCTATGTGGTTGTATTTAGAATCAGTGGTGATTTTGTTTTCATAACTAGCTTTGGAGGATTTTATCAGGGATCGCAGCTTCTTACTGAGGCTGACCAGGGAGCTCTTCCACTCATGGGATTTTACTCTCTTTTGCAACAGTTTCTGCCTTCTGTTGTACAGTTTGTTTATGGCAGGGGACCACCAGATTGGCTTCCTTTTTTTGGAGAATAGTGTCTTGGTTCTGTTTGGGATAGCAGGATCCATGCACTCATGTAAGTACTTATAAAGTGCAATTGTGTAGGATTCAGTAGTCATAACTGTATTGTCCATCTGCATGGGTGTCATGCAGTTCACCACTTCTGTCTTAAAAAGCATGATGTTGGCTTTGGAGAAATTTTTTACCATGGTTTCCTTAATGGGGGTAGAATGTGGATATCTAGGGTAATAAGCTTATGGTCAGATCGGACCATTGAGGCATTGACTTCAGGTGTGGAACACTGGTCACTCATGTTGGTAATGACTAGATCTAGGATATTGTTGCCCCTGGTGGGGGTGTGGATAAGTTGACCCAGGGCATTGGAGTTTATGAATTCCAGAAAGCGTTGAGCGAAGGAGTTGGTACATGAGTAGTTTTCCCAGTTAATGGTGGGGTAGCTGACATCGCCCATTATTAGGGTGTTTGGTTGAACCCTAATATTTTCCAGTACATCAAGAAAAGAGGAGTGAGAATCCTGGGGCATGGTGGGTGATCTTTAGCAAGCTACAATTTGGATTGCAGTTTTGCCCAGAGTTAGTTGCACTTGGATAACCTCGGCTGCATTATGCATTATATAGGTGACTCTATAGTCAGGCAAACTGATGTCCCACTCACCAGGCTGAACAAGGAAAAAATTACAATCAGCTTCCTGTTGGGTGCCAGGAGCCACCACATAATGCATGCTCTCAAGTCACTCCACAACAAGTACAAATATGACTGTCATTGTCCATGTTGGAGTGAATGACTTGAGATGTACCTTGCTGGACTATATGAAAAGGGAAATGGAAGATCTCTTGGATCATGTGGCCCAGGAAGGTATGACCCTAGCCCTGAGTAGCATCCTGCCTTTGCCCAGAATGATACCACAATATAAGGACAAAATGATTGACTTCAACAATTGGCTAAACTTCTGGTGTCATTCAAAGGGAATCCAGTATCTTTCTGCCTGGGACGGCATGATCGACAAACAACAATGCTTTGCCAGAGATGGTCTGCACCTGTGGCCCATGGGATTCAGGTTACTGCTATGGCTCTTGCCAAATCTATAGTGCCTTTTTTATGCAAAGTTCAAAGGACAAAACCACCACCATAACAGGTACAAGCATGCAAAATCTGAAGGTAATGCTACTTAATACTAGAAGTTTAAACCTCCAAATGCACTCTCTCGATGCACTCCTAAAAAATGGAGAGCATCACTATCTGTGCAGTAACTGAGACCTGGTTTAAGTATCCAGAGAGCAACCCTGCAATAACAGGCTACAAATCTTACCACACTTTTCGGCCATCAAACCAGGACAGAAACACTAAACGTGGAGGAGTGTCCATATTCACTAAGGATATTCACACCACCAAGCTAGTTGCCCAACACAATGCGTCTGAAATTCTCCAGGTGCAGCTAACTCTAGGCAAGACTGCAATCCAAATTGTAGCTTGCTACAGATCCCCCACTATGCCCCAAGATTCTCACGACACCTTTTTCAGCATACTGAAAAATATTAAGATACAGCTAAACACTCTAATACTGGATGATTTCATCTACCTTGCCATTAACTGGGAAAACTACTCATGTACCAACACCTTTGCCCAATGGTTCTTGGAATTCATAAATTCCAGTACCCTGGATCAACTAATCAACAGTCCCACCAGGGGCTCCAATATCCTAAACCTGGTCATTACCAACATGGGAAATTGATGCTCCACACCTATGGTCACCCCCTTGTTTGTCAGGTCTGACCATAAGCTAATCACCCTTGACATCCACATCCCTCCCCCATCCCCAGTAAGGAAACCTCTGTAAAAAACTTCTCCAAAGCCAACTTCATGCTACTCAAGTCAGAAGTGACAAACTTCATAACACCCATGCAGATGGGAACTGAAAGTTTGACTGCTGAATTCTACACTAAGGCACTGTACAAGCACATCCACTTGTGCATGCATTGTGCCATCCCAAACAAGACCAAGGTGCTCTCCTCCAAAAAAAGGAAGCCAATCTGGTGGTCCCCTGCCATAAACAAACTTTACAACAAAAGGAAGAAACTGTTGCAGAAAAGAGGAAATCCCAGTATGCAAAAAACTCCCTTACCAGTCTCAGTAAGAAGCTGAGATCCCTCATAAAATCATCCAAAGCTATTTATGAAAATAAAATTGCCAAAGATTCCAAAGACAACCACTGTAATGGCATAAATTATATTTATGATCCCAATCAATACCAAGTACAATACAAAATGTAATGCTATGAAAGCCTACCCTTGAGCTCTTACATGTTGTACTTAACTTTACTAGAAAGGCTCACATAGACTCTGCTACACTTTGCTGTGAGAGAAAGGTTAGTTTGCTTTTTATTTGTTGTATTTTGTATTACTTTATTGCCTTTTTCTATTTTGAATACTGTGATTTTTTTTCTTTACCTTGTGTTTTACTTGTATTCTGCTTTTAACTGCATATTAAAACTTGAAAAGAGACCACAGCTCTGTCTCTTGTGAGTCGGGCAGAAATTTTTTTCTCCACCCTCCCACCCGGTTACTGTTGTGTTCTTATATACCACTGCTTTTCTAGTTGCCTGCCCCATATGATAATTTGACCATATATCTCATTTCTTCTCTGCTTTTACTGACTTGTGTGAGTAAGCGCAAAATTATCATTTTTGTGAAATCACTCCCCTTCAACTATTTAAATTTATTGACCATATTCCTAGGTACTAGGCTATCAGCACTGGGACCTATACAAGCCCAGCCAAAAAGGTACCTTGGCTTTTGCCACCCAAGAAAATTATTTTCCTGTGCCACTGTCGAGCAGAGACACAGAGGTGATCCCTGGGGTGAATTTCCTATTTCCCATCCAATCATCAAGATATTTCTTGAAGAGTGCTAATGAGGAGCTTTGTTTGATATAGATAGGTAGTTTATTCCAGCGTATATGGAAAGTCTCTGGGACAAGAATCTTTCCCTCCGGCATGTTCTGTTTATTGTGGTGACAAGGTTTAGGTCCTTAGAGCGTGTAGCTCAGAGGGATTGGGATTTCTTTAAGTGGTGCATGTCCAACAGCTCTGGGTTTGACATAGATTTGTATGTTAGGCAGAGATCACCTCTGAGTAGGCGATATGCAATGGAGTAAAGCTGGAGTTTTTTGAGATGGTCTGCGTAGGACATCTGTTTGAGGCTGGTAATCCTCTTTGTGAGGTATTTCTGCAGCCTTTCCAGTTGTTGTAGATGTCTTGTGAGGTACATACCAAAAGGGGCGTTGTACTCTATAATGGGTCTAATGAGTGATGAGTAGAGGGGAACAATGACCTCTTTTTTTCTGGATGAGAAACCTTTTGTCATGAGGTGTGCCACATAGGAGGATTTCCTGACTACTGTGGCGATGTGATTACCAAAGGAGAGACTACTGTCCACCTGTGTCCCAAGGTCTCTTATCACACTTTCAGTGTTAAGTATACTACCGCCTATGTTGCAATTCATGGGTACAGAGTTTTTACCAAAGGGGATGACAATGCACTTTTTGTTATTGAGCTTTAGGCCATGGTTTTGACACCAGGCATCTGCCTCAGTGAGGCCCTTTTGTAGGATGTCCACATCGTTAGGAGGTTCGATTATGGGTCTTAGTTTGCAGTCATCTGCGAACTTCATTAATCAAAGGCCTTCTGTGTTAGCCTGTACTTCAGAGAAGTAGATACCAAACAGGGGAGGACCCAGGACTGAACCCTGTGGTACTCCACTTGTCACTGGTCCGAAGTCGGATTTGGAGTCTGCTACTTTCACAGTGTGGGTTCTGTCAGTGAGTCAGTTGGCAACCCATCTTGTGACATAGGGATTTATACCTAGTTTAGTGAGTTTATCTATAATTCCAGAGTGAGGGGTCTTTCTGCCTGAGATGACATGATCGACAAACCACAATGCTTTGCCTACGATGGTCTGCTTCTGTCACCCGTGAGATTCAGTTTACTGGCTAAGGATCTTGCCACCCCTATAGTGCCTCTTTTATGCAAGGTTCAAAGGACAAAACCACCACCATAACAGGTACAAGCATGCAAAATCTGAAGGTAATACTAAGCAATGCTAGAAGTCTAAATCTCCAAATGCACTCTCTCGAGGTACTCCTAATAATGGAGAGCATCAATATCTGTGCAGTAACTGAGACCTGGTTCAAGGCTCCAGAGAGCACCCCTGCAATACCAGGCTACAACTCTTATGACACTTTTCAGCCAGCAAACCAGGACAGAAACACTAAACGTGGAGGAGTGTCCATATTCACCAAGGATATTCACACCACCATGCTAGTTGCCAAACACAATGCATCTGAAATTCTCCAGGTGCAACTAACACTAGGTAAGACTGCAATCCAAATTGTAGCTTGCTACAGATCCCCCACTATGCCTCAAGATTCTCACTACACCTTTCTCAACATACTGAAAAATATTAAGATACAACCAAACACCCTAATACCGGATGATTTCATCTACCTTGCCATTAAATGGGAAAACTACTCATGTACCAACACCCTTGCCCAATGGTTCTTGGAATTCATAAATTCCAATGCCCTGGATCAACTAATCCATAGTCCCAACAGGGGCTCTAATATCCTAGACCTGGTCATTACCAACATGGGAGATCAATGCTCCACAACTATGGTCACCCCCTTGTTGGTCAGCACTGACCATAAGCTAATCACCCTTGACATCCACATCCCTCCCCCACCCCCCTAGTAAGGAAACCTCTGTAAAAAACTTCTCCATAGCCAACTTCATGCTACTCAAGTCAGAAGTGACAAAAGTCATGACACCCATGTAGACAGGAACTGAAAGTTTGACTGCTGAGTTCTACACTAAGGCACTGTACAAGCACATCCACTTGTGTATGCATCATGCCATCCCAAATAGAACCAAGATGCTCTCCTCCAAAAAAAGGAAGCCAATCTGGTGGTCCCCTACCATAAACAAACTTTACAACAAAAGGAAGAAACTGTTGCAGAAAAGAGGAAAATCCCAGGATGCAAAAAACTCCCTTCCCAGTCTCAGTAAGAAGCTGAGATCCCACATAAAATCCTCCAAAGCTAGTTGTGAAAATAAAATTGCCAAAGATTCCAAAGACAACCACAAGACATTCTATAGCTACATCAAGAATCTAAATGACAATGCTCAGATCTGCTCTGAGCTACAACAGAATGGCATTAAATATACTGATCCCAAGGATATTGCCAATATCCTGGCAGATTGATTCAGTGCCGACTTCACCCCCTCACCCTCTAAAGGGCCCATCTCAATACCAAAAGATTGCCAAATTCCAGTAATAACAGTCACACAGGTAAAAAAAGCACTCTCCAAAGCTAAGAATACAGCATCCATGGGACCAGATGACATCCCAGGCTATGTACTATATGACTACAAAATGAACTGGCACTTCACCTAAGTGTCATGTTTAATCATAGCTTCACTTCAGGCTTCGTGCCCGCTTCATGCCCACTGAGTGGCTCACAACTACAATTATCCCACTCCACAAGGGGGGATCCACCTTGGATCCTGGGAACTACTGCCCCATTAGTCTGATGAGCCTGATCTGCAAGGCCATGGAATGTATGACTTGCTACACTTAAAGAAATCGCAATCCCTCAGAGCCACATGCTCCAGGGATCTAAACCTTGTCATCACAATGAACAAAACATGCTGGAGGGATAGTTTCCTGACCCAGAGATTCTACTGACTCTGGAATAGACTGCCCATACATGTCAAGCAGAGTGTCTCTTTGGCAATCTTCAAAAGGAACTTTGATGATTGGATTGGAGTTAGAAAATTCACGCTGGGATCACGTCAGTCACACTGCTAGACAGGGGTCCAGGGAAGTAAAAATTGGGGGAAGAAATAGCCAGGGAATTGTTATGGCTAGGCTTGTATAGGCCCTAGGGCAGATAGCCTAGTACCAACCTATGAATCTATGAACCTATATAATTGATATATTTCAATTCCCCATTGACAATTCATTACAGTGCTTTCATAAAGTAGCAACAAAACAAACAACAACAAAATTAATACAAGACAACTATTCTACTCAAGTATTTCTTTGCAGTTCAGTGGTGACTTAGACAACCATCACAATTTTAGCTGCTTCAAACCATGGCAATTGATTCATAACTTAATTAAAAAAGGGAAAAAAGTGCCCCACTGATGCTGTAAATGCGATTTCCACTTGTTATGTAATGGTAAATTAACAAACATGCATGCTAGATGAATAGTGTATTCTTGTACTGAGTAAAAGTCACATAAAGTAACCATCCAAGTGGAGGAGAATATAATGTAAACTATCAAGCTGTGACAGTGAAAATGCTATGAACTGCTGTAATATGACAACCATGGTTTCAGCAGGTTAACCCCCTCTTCTCACTGCCAAGATCAAGTTTCTGATCTTAAGCCAAGGCATAAACTGTGACTGTGCAGGATATAAACATAAGTGGGGAAATTTGATAAAGAAATATTTTGGCTTTATTGTTGACATTTCATGCTTGCCCTAACAACAGGACCTGCAAGGCTAGCATGGTCATCTTCAGTGAATATAATTAAGATTCCAGTTATGTTACATTGTAGAATTAAACCAGCATGCAACCCAAGCACTCTGAACGGATGGTATCTACTAAAACATTTCTCAAGATTTTGCCAGATATGAAAAATAAAGACCCTTAGCCATGACTGTACAATAACAGCTCATTACTATACACAAACATGCATGCTGATTGGACAGCCCAGACAGGATGCCCATTGTAAATTGAGCATATACCAAGTCTGGCCATTCATGCATTCTTGAGTAGCCAGACTTTCCACTGATATATGCTTGATTACCTGTTCTTAACAAATTTTATGAGGTACGCTAGAAAATGAGGAAAAAAAGAAAGACTTTACCTGGCAACTCTCTACCCATATGCAGAATGTCTGATTATTTTCCTTATATTTCTGCTATCCCTTCTGTTTTTTAAAGTGCACAAGCATTTCTCTTCTCATAACTTTGTGCCAGAATGTGACAAATAAAAAAAAGACAGCAAGAGTGCTACTGAGTTCGCGTTTCCCCATCCTGCCGCTTGTATTAAACTGATGTACTGTTGAAGCATGCAGATATAAAATACACATGTGTAGTACATCAGCTTTCAAGAAGTTCTGTTACACAGTTTTAAGAAAGGTAAGTAATTTCTTTCCTAATTGATATTATTGTATCAAAGCAATAATCCACTCCTCTTTGTAAGTATATCAGGATTTACCCACGACTGGGTAATGACCATGAAATGTCATTGGCTTTGTTTAATCACTCAAGCTTCAACCTCATGATCAAACCACAGCAACCATGGGTAAATCCTGATATTTCCACACACAGTCATGGGTAATTGCTTAAATACTACACATTAACGATTATGGAGACTAAGACAAAAGCAATATTCATTATTTTGCACCGATTTATATAAGAAATAATGCAAGGAATGTTCTTCTGTGGTAATTTTCAACTGTTTTTAGAATTTTGCTTTCCATTTACTATTGCATACTGTGTTGACTGTTTAAATAGCTTTTTTTGTTTTTATTGACATTCATTATTATTATACATTTGTTTTTAGTTTATTTACTGTTTATCACAATGTGATGTATCTATGTCTCTACCAATGATATTTGTGTGCTTTTATGAGTTCTTGCTACCACAACATTGATCTGAAAAAGCTTTATTATAGAGGTTTAATAGCATTTATACTTTTCTAGAATATGGATTTTTTTTTTGGTTCTCAACAATGTCTGTAATAATGTTCTTAGGTCCATTATAACATGCAGGTTGCAAAAAAGTGTATACAATTTTCATGTTATTTATAGGGCAATGCCTTATTTTTCAAAACTAGATAACTGCATTCCTACTATCAAAACACTACAGATGGTAATCAGGGGGGTTGAAATGCTCCTATCATAAGATATATCACGGGTCAGCACCTATCCCCTGTGAGGGACATTCTCTGTCCATTGATGGAGCCAATCAGATATTTAACATTGAGGGACCAGATTTAATTTGTTACTAGTGAAGTTAGACAAACCTAGAAGCAAGCTTTTTGACTTACTGTATTCCCCAGTTAGACTATATCATTTAAAAAATAAATAAGTGTATGAGTAGATGGATAGACAACCAAATAAGCATTTTATATGGCATTTAGGAGATCCCTGTCATATTGTATTTCTTGCTATGTTAAATGCAGTACATGGTTAAGGTGTCCTTAACTGTAAGATAAACTCTTTTTGTTTGAGGAAATACTACTGATTTAAAACTAAATTTCAGATAAAAACATGATGGCAAATGGCAGTATAGTGCAAACACTTCTAATCCGACTCCTTCTATTGAAAAATGTTCAAGTAGTTTTCAATGTGTTGTGACACATAACTATGGTGTAACTAATAATCTCTAAAGTATGATGGCTTCTGTATTACTGTGTTCATGTAATGAATGGTAATTATTTTTTGCAACTAGACTGATATTGATACTTTATAAGATAATATGTACCATTAAGGAAGCAGTCACCTGATGTTACCTGTTACCTGTAGTGATTGGCAAGATTCATTGATGAAACAAGGCAGGGAAATTAATGTGACTGTGGTTCACCAAGTAACCAAAACAGTGTGAAATGGATGTGCTGATCCACTGTGTCAGTGAAAGTACTGGTTAAGGGTTGAAGGACTGGTGGGTTCAGAGAAATTTACACATTGTGGTATAAAGAAACAAATTAAACTGAATATCCTTAACAGTGGAAAAAAATGACCCTACATGATCAATGAAATAGAAGGATTCCAGTGAAGAGTGAGGCATAAATGAAGGAATACAGAAAGTAGGTCAACAATTAAAGTAGCCAGATGAGACAGACAAGAGAGGAAGCATGCTACGTGGGGAATGGCAACTACCGTACAGAATATCATAGACATAACTCTAAAAGAACAAAAAGCATAAGTCTTTTACTAGCCACATCAACTTGTACCTATAAAAACATAATATAACACAGTCCTAAGTTCAGTGATATTTAAATTAGCCAGAAAAAAAGTAAAAAAGGACATGGAGGGGGAATACAACTCTGACATATGGCATAAATAGGGGACACTGTACCAATCTTGACTAAGACAGACATACAAGGAGAAGTGCACAAACATATATGCTGTACCAATTTTACTAAAACTCCAGTGCAGAATATGCATACACAGGTACTTCCCAAATAAAAGTGCCAGGAAAGAAACAACAGCAATAGAAAGAAAACATGCGTATAAGCATAAGAACACCAAAGCACACAGGAACACAGTAACCACAGCTCCATGAAGTGAATAAGGCAGCAAACTTAATATTATTTTAAAGCCACAAACAGAAGAACCACATTTTCATCCACCTACATACAGGACTTCATCAGAAATACAATAAAAAACAAGTTCCCTCCTTAAATACTACTTCCTAAAACATTTAATCACTTAAAACCCTTTATTATACTGTAACTAATAAACTTTAAGGTTTGATGGCTGTATTACTTTGTTAGTGCAATGAATAACAATATACTATATATTTTGCAACTAGACTGATATTGATACTTTATAAGATAATATGTACCATTAAGGAAGCAGTCACCTGATGGTACCTGTTACCTGTCGTGATCGGCAAGATTCATTGATGAAACGAGGCAGGGTAGCTCAAGCTAGTTTCAGGGAGGGTGTTGTTGAGCCAACCCACATCCTAGCTGTTAAGTCATTGCCTGAGGTGTATTTTATTGCTGTAATTCCAATACAGACTGCATTTCTGTGAATTGCTGGAAAGCTGATAGATTTCTTGTAAGTTTGTATTTGGATACTCCTTCTGGGCCTATCTCATTTGCTCACTCAATTGAGTGCAGTGAGATCATATTCTGATTTCATGCACTCCTACTGTGTACAAAGAGAGCATTTGAGAAGGACAACCTCTGTAGCCTCTTAATCATGCTGTAATCCCTCCCTCCCTCCCTCAAAAAAAAAAAAAAAATATATATATATATATATATATATATATATATATATATATATATAAATAAATAAATATATATATATATATATATATATATATATATATATATGTATATATATCTTCAGCTGCTCTTACTGTAACTTTCTTAGTTGCTGTTCTGCGTGCTATCTGTTCAGTTTTTCTTACTCTGCACTTTTTACTGCTTGTTAGTAGCCTTCTAATTTAATGCCTTCTGCACTTGTTTTTTAGTTATTTGTTAATTTAATCGCATTTAATTAAACTGTATTTGCCGTAATATTGATACACGTGTGCTAGCCTACACTGCATTTGAATTGTATTTACTGTTGTTTTAGCTGCTTTTCTGTAAAAAAAAAAAATTCCTAGCTTGTTCCCTGCCTTTCCTGTAATTTGTCTAGTCCAGATACAGACTTTCTGTATCCAGGACTGTTTGTAAACTCCTGAGCCCCCCAAGCCTTTCTGTGTTGGAGGGAAGTCTTGTAGCTTATCAGTGAGAGTGGTAAGCATCAGGTAGCCTATCCACCACAAGAAGAGTGGGTTTTGGCCCATAAATTGTAGTTTATTGGCCGTTTACGCAGTTTTCCATCTCTTTCAACCTGCTGGCTTAAAAGCCTGCATTTGCACTTGTTCCCCACCTTTCTTGTAACTAGTCTAGTCCAGCTACAGATTTGCTGTATCCAGGACTCTTTGTAAGCTTCTGAGCCCCCCAAGCCTTTCTGTGTTGGAGGGAAGTCTTGTAGCTTATCAGTGAGAGTGGTAAGCATCAGTAGCCTATCCACCACAAGAAGAGTGGGTTTTGGCCCATAAATTGTAGTTTAATTTTCCATCTCTTTCACCCTGCTGGCTTAAAAGCCTGCATTTGCACTTGTTCCCCACCTTTCTTGTAACTAGTCTAGTCCAGCTACAGATTTGCTGTATCCAGGACTCTTTGTAAGCTTCTGAGCCCCTCAAGCCTTTCTGTGTTGGAGGGAAGTCTTGTAGATTATCAGTGGGAGTAGTAAGCATTAGGTAGCCTATCTACCACAAGAGGAGTGGTTCCTGGCCCAGAAATTGTAGCTACTGGCTGTTTGAGCAGTTTTTTTCCCATCTCTTTCAACTTTCTGGTTTAAAAGCCACATTTTCGCTTGTTTCCGACCTTTCCTGTTACTAGCCTAGACCAGATACAGAGTTGCTGTATCCAGGACTGTTGGTAAACTTCTGAGCCCCACAAGCCTTTCTGTGTTGGAGGGAAGCCTTCTAGCTTATCAGTAGGAGTGGTAAGCAGTAGGTAGCCTATCTACCACAAAATGAGTGGTTCTGGCCCAGAAATTGTAGTATATTGGCCGTTTGGGCAGTTTTTCCATCTTTCTCAACTTTCTGGTTTTAAAGCCTGTGTTTGCACTTGATCCCCACCTTTTCCATAACTAGTCTAGTCCAGGTACAGATTTGCTGTATCCAGGACTGTTTGTAAGCTTCTGAGCCCCCCAAGCCTTTGTGTTGGAGTGCAGCCTTCTAACTTATCAGTGGGAGTGGTAAGTACTAGTTAGCCTGTCTACCACAAGAGGAGTGGTTCTTGGCCCAGGAATTGTAGTTTATTGATCATTCGGGAAGTTGTCCATCTCTTTCAACTTTCTGGTTTAAAAGACCACATCTGCGCTTGTTTCCCATCTTTCCTGTAACTAACCTACTGGAAAGCACTAGAAAGCCTTAAACTGATACAAGCCTTCTAGCTTAAAAGAGAGACTTTGGAGTGATTATCAGTTTTCTGTATTTTCTTGCTGTACTTAACTGTTTTCCACCTAAATGCTGATTTTCCAGCACTTATTGTGATTTAGAAGCTTGTTTTTTTCACATATTGTACTTATTTGACTGCCTGCACTTTTAAAAAGTTGTTTTTTGTTTAAATAAATTGTTGGCTACAGACTAAAGTGCAATAGCCTTTTCTAATCGCTTGTAGTCGTTTAAAGCTGTTTTAAATGTACGTTTTACTGTTTTTGCCTTATCTTTTAAAAACAAAACAAAAAAAAAATTCTTGTTTCCCACTTTCTAAGCTAGTATAGTCCAGTTTTCAGGCTAGTGCTGAATTCAGGGCTGTGTTACAAGTGTTCTGAGTTACATGGATAGAGGGAAGTTTCTCTGTTCACCTGTGAGAGAGGGTAACTTTGAGCAGCTCATCTGTCCCTGGAGGAGTGGTTCCAGCCCAGAAGTTAGTAGTTTAAAAACCATGTTTGCACGGTTTTGTGCGCCGGGCAGCACTGGTTAGCTAGGGTTAAATTATTCCCGGCTCCACTAAGCCTTCTCTTTAGTCTTTCACTTGAAACTAGTCTAACTCTCAACCTAAGCACACAAAAAGCATCCTACAGTCCAGCACTTGCTCAGACCTAATAGCAAGCACTAATATACCCCGATACTTGATTGCCGAGCAGGGCAAGGCTCTTTATCCACCCCTCACCAACCAAGCGACTAAGCAGCTCACTCTACTATTCAGGCATGATCAAAGGGTAACAGCAGGTGTACTCTCCAGTCCAGCTGGTGAATCTGGATATCCTGAGGCAATGTTACAACTGCCTCATGTACACAGACAGCCCTCTCCTCCTACTACAAAACACTAACATATGCGAGGGATGCAATCATACAGCCAAACTGGAGGCTAAGGCCTCTCTGCCCAAGACTGCAACAGACAGTCATGAGGAGAAGGTTAACACTTGCACCACACCTCCAGCCTCACATAGACCTACTAAACCAGCACTGGCAAAAAATACACATAAATACACAAAATCATACTCGGAGGCTCAAAAATAACCTGAAAAAGCATCAGAGAGCTCCAAAGCAGACACCTACAAAACCTGCACCTCCCGTCACAAAGCAGACAACACATAAAACACAAAATCAATGTGCCACACATTCACAGCCCTTAAGGTGAAAAAAACATACCTAACGCACTAGTAATAGGTGACTCAATAGTCAGGCACACTGATGCCCCCCTCACTAGGCTGGACAAGGAGAAGGTTACTGTTAGCTGCCTGTCGGGAGCCAGAATCCGCCACATAACACAAGCACTCAGGTCACTCCAGAGCAAGTACAACTATGACTCTGTCATTGTTCATGCTGGTGTGAATGACCTGAGACATACCTCCCTGGACTACATGAAAAGAGACATGGAAGAGATCTCTGATCATGTAGCCCAGGCGTGTATGACCCTGACCCTGAGTAGCATCCTGCCCTCACCAAGAATGATACCTCAGTATAAAGAAACAATGATCAATTTCAACAATTGGCTAAGCTTCTGGTGTCATTCAAAGGGGATCCAGTATCTGTCAGCCTGGGATGACATGCTCAACAAGCCGCATTGCTTCACAAGAGATGGCTTGCACCTGTCACCCCTTGGCTTTCAAATTCTGGCCAATGCTCTTGCTGCCCCCATAGTGCCTTTTTTAGGCAAGGCTCAAAAATCAAACCCACCTCCTTAAACAGCACAAGTAAAAAAATGAGGGTTATGCTATTCAACTCCAGGAGTTTAAATCTCAAAATGCATGCACTCAAAGCACTCCTAAGTATGGAGAACGTCGACATCTGTGCAGTAACTGAAACCTGGTTCAAGGCTCCAGATAGCACTCCAGCACTACTGGGCTACAACTCATACCACACATTTTGGCCACAGAACACGGACCGAAACACAAAAGGAGGGGGTGTATCCATATTCATCAAAGATACCCACACCTCCAGGTTAGTGGCGCAGCATGATACATCTGAGATCATCCATGTGCAACTAACATTGGGCAAATCTGCAATGCAAATTGTGGCCTGCTACAGATCCCCCTCCATGACCCAGGACCACCACTCCACCTTTCTGGAGACACTAGAAAACATGAAGGTCCTACCGAACACCCTGATATTGGGCGATCTCAATTACCCTACCATTAACTGGGAAAACTACTTAAGTACAAACTCCCAGGCTCAGTGCTTCCTGGAATTTATCAACTCAAATGCCCTGGATCAGCTCCCCTACCAGAGGCCACAACTTATTGGACCTGGTCATCACCAACATGGGTGACAGGTGTTCCGTATCGGAGGTCAACCCTTCACTGGTTAGATCAGACCATAAACTAATCACTCTGGATGTCCACACCCCACCACCCCCAACCAAGGAAACCACAGTGAAAAACTTTTCTAAAGCAAACTTCACCTTACTTAAGGCAGAGGTGGTAAGTTTCACAGCCCCCATGCTACAGGATAACACTGCCCAAGATGCAGAATCCTTTATAATTGCACTCTATGAACACCTACAAGCAAAACCAAGACTGACTCCCCTAAGAGACAGAAACCAGTCTGGTGGACCCCTGCCATAAACAGGTTATACAACAAAAGGAGGAATCTAGTTCAGAAAAAAAGCAAATCCCAAGAAGGAAAGACATCCCTGATCAGTATCAGTAAGAAACTAAGGTCCCTCATAAAATCATCCAAGGCTAACTTTGAAAGAAAAATAGCCAAGGATTCAAAAGATAACCACAAAGCCTTCTTTAGCTATGTCAAGAATCTAAGTGGCAACTCACAGATATGGTCTGAGCTAGTGAAAAATAGCACAAAATATATTGATCCTACTGATATTGCCAACATCCTGGCAGATAGATTCAGTGCAAACTTCATCTCCCTCTCACCTTCAAAAGGGCCCACAACAATACCAGAAAAGTGTAGTGTCCCAGAAATCACAGAAACACAGGTAAAAACAGCCCTTTCAAAAGTCAAAAACACAGCATCAATGGGGCCAGATGGTGTCCCAGGCTGCGTCTTGCACGAACTACAGAATGAACTAATCTCCCACCTAAACACGCTGTTCAACCTCATCCTCTCCACAGGCTGTGTGCTCATAGAATGGCACACAGCAACAATTATTCCGCTTTACAAAGGAGGGGCCACAATTGACCCTGGTAACTATTGCCCCATAAGCCTGACTAGCCTGGTCTGCAAGGCTATGGAGCGCATCATCATGGAGCTCATTAACAAGGACATTGGGAACCTCCAAACACTTAACCCGACCCAGTTCATCTTTGTTAAGGGCAGATCATGCCCACTAAACCTGGTTGACTTCTTCAAAATAGTCACCAAGGCCATAGATGAGGGAAAGGTGGTTCACACAGCCTACCTTGATCTCACCAAGACATTCAATACCATTCCTCACTCTGGTATTATAGAAAAATTCACCAGCCTGAACATAAACCCCTATGTCACAAGATGGGTTGCCAACTGGCTTACAGACAGAACTCACACAGTAAGAATAACAGGCTCCAGCTCCAACTTTAAACCAGTCTCAAATGGTGTCCTGGAAGGCACGGTTCTGGGACCCCTATTGTTCGGCATATATTTCTCAGAAGTACAGGCAAACACAGGAGGACTATGGCTAACCAAGTTTGCTGATGACTGCAAACTGGGAGCTATAATTGACTCTCTGGCTGACATGGACATCCTTCAAAAAGACCTTACTGAGATAGACACCTGATGTCAAAGTCATGGCCTCAAGCTAAATGCCAAAAAGTGCACAGTCATCCCATTTGGGAAAAACAAAACACCCACGAATTACCACATAGGCAGCAGCCCCCTTAATACAGAAGAGGTAATAAGAGATCTGGGGACCCAGGTAGATAGTAATCTCTCCTTTGACAATCATATTGCCAAAATAGTTAGGAAATCCTTCTATGTGGCCCATCTAATTACTAAGGGGTTCGCATCTAGAAATAAAGAGGTTATAGTGCCCCTCTACTCATCACTCATCAGACCCATCATAGAGTACAATGCCTCTTTTGGGATGCACCTCACAAGACACTTCCAACAGCTGGAAAGACCACAAGAGCACCTCACCAAGAGGATTACTGGCCTCAAACATATGTCCTATGCAGCCCGAATGAAAAAACTCCGGCTGTACTCAGAGGCATATTGCTTACTCAGAGGTGATCTCTGCCTGGACCTACAAAGCTATGTCTAACTCAGAATTGATGGACATGCTCCACCTAAAGAAATCCAAGTCACTGCAAGCCACGTGCTCTAGTGAGCTAAACCTCACCACAGCAATAAATAAAACATGCTGGAGGGATAGATTCCTGTCACAGAGACTCCCCATGCTTTGGAAAAAAATTCCTAACTCCATTAGGCAGAGCCCCTCACTAGCACTCTTCAAGAGAAACCTTCATTGGCTCTGCTTGACAGAGGATCAGTTAATTAATCAATGGGGTGGCGAAAGCCAACACACTCTGGCTAGGCTTATAAATGCCCTCGGGCAGATAACCTAATACCTACCTATGAACCTATAAATGAGAGTGACTGTGGTTCATCAAGTAACCAAAGCAGTGTGAAATGAATGTGCTGATCCGCTGTGTCAATGAAAGTACTGGTTAAGGGTTGAAGGACTGGTGGGGTCAGAGAAATGTACACATTGCGGTACAAAGAAAAAAATTAGACTGAATATCCTTAACAGTGGGAAAAAATGACCCTACATGATCAATGAAATAGAAGTATTCCAGTGAAGAGTGAGGCATAAATGAAGGAATACAGAAAGTAGGTCAACAATTATAGTAGCCAGATGAGATAGACAAGAGTGGAAGCATGTTACGTGGGGAATGGCAACTTCCATACAGAATATCATAGACATAACTCTAAAAGAACTATCTCATACTTATGAAAAAACATAAGTCTTTTACTAGCCTCATCAACTTGTACCTATAAAAACATAATATAACACAGTCCTAAGTTCAGTGATATTTAAACTAGCCAGAAAAAAAGTAAAAAGGACATGGAGGGGGAATACAACTCTGACATATGGCATACATAGGGAACATTGTACCAATTTTGACTAAGACAGACATTTATTTTATTTTATTTTATTTTATTTTACATTTGTTGACCAGGCTAGTCTGGCTGGATACATGTCCATTTTCAGCAGAGGCCCGAGGAGAAAAGCTCCACTATATACTAGTAAAAACATTCAAACAGGACAATAAAAGAAACAAAAGAAACAAAAATGATAAGAATGTAAAGAACAAATTCAATGTAGTGTAGTTACATTTACAGTAGCACGTTAAGATAGGTAAACAAAACAAAGGAGAAATACAGAAGGGATCCATGATCCCATATTTTTCATAACAACTATAAGAATCAAAAATATTTACAATATTAAGAATTATGATAAACAATTAGTGCCTGGGCACTAGTTCTAGGAAACAGAAATTGCACAGCAGGGATGATTAATAGGTTTAAAAACAAGGTGAGGTGACATGTTGCAGTAATATATCTAATAAAAGGAGAAAGTGACCTTGTAGAGAAAAAAGAAAGTCCATTTGAGAGATAGGCGAGCTACAGAGGGTTAGTATTGAGAGAAGAAGGAGAAGTAATGAAGAGAAGTATAAAGAAAGTTAGATGGGAGGTCAGTCTGCATTCAAGCAAGGGCATAGCCAGTGGGATTTGAGATAGTATCTTAGTTGTTTCTTGAAAAGTTGTGATGAGCCCAAAGTAGTCAATTCTGTGGGGAGTTTATTCCAGTATGAGCCAATAGTATTGGTGAACAAGGAATCGCCTGCCTTATTGTGTGACTTGAGAGTGGCTACTAGCAGTTTGTTTGCAGAGCGAAGGGAAGAGATTCTTGTAGGGGGCCACAAGGTTATTGAGTATGGGTGTATTAGTAGGGTAATGGAGAATTTTATATGTGATGACTAGTTGATGTAATAGAATAAGATGTTGAAGTTCAAGCCAATCAAGCATTTTGAGATTAACACAATGATGTGTGTGAAATGGGGAACCTGTAGCAAACCTAGCAATGCTGTGGTAGGCCGTGGCAAGTTTCTGAAGGTTAGATTTAGAGAGGTTGATAAAAGTTGGGGAGGCGTATAGTAATGTGGAGATGAGATGAGTTTGGGCTAGGGACACTTTAGCAGTTGTTGTTAGAAAGGGCTTAAGTCTATAGAGGGCTCCTATCTTTTTATTAACAGTTTTGATAGTTAGGTCAATATGGGCGTCAAAGTTCAGTTGATTATCTATTGTTACACCTAGTAGTTTAGTGGATAAATCAGGTGAGATGACAGTACCGTTGGTAGATGTAATAGAAAAGGAGAGAGGGGCTGACTTAAGGGTTGGAGAGAATATGAGTAATTTGTTTTTTTTTTGGGATTAAGGAGGAGACAGATATGTTGGAACCAGTTTTCTGCTGCTGTGAAGACTTTTTGGGTGGAGGAATAAAGTTCAGCTGGAGATGCAGCAGAACAGATGAGAGTTGAATCATCTGCATACTGAATACATGTGGATGTTGGGAGAGAGGAGGACAGGTTATTTATAAATGTAGAGAAGAGAAGGGGCCTAAGATGGATCCTTGGGGACCCCTATTAGGACTGGGAGCTGAGAAGATAGGTGGTTTTCCCAAAGGACTGCCTGTTTTCTTTCTGTCAGATATGGGTCAAACCAGCGCAAAGCTGAAGAGTCAAGAGCAAGAGATTGTAGAGTGTCTAGCAGAAGTTCATGGTTCACCATATCAAAGGCTTTAGAGAGGTCAAGAAATAAAGCTGAGGAGTATAGGTTGTTATTGCGATTTTTGTTGATAGTGTCTGTGAAGGAGAGGAGAGCAGTAGAAGTACTATGAAAAGGTCTAAAACCATGTTGGGAGTCTGCAAGAAGGTTATTTAGTAGAAGGTGGTTAAGAAGTTGATGGTGAATACAGCGTTCCATAATTTTAGATAGTGGCGATAGTAAGGCTATAGGGCGGAAATTATTTAGTTTGATAGTGTTACCTCCTTTGTGCAGTGGAATAATGTGGGAAACTTTCCAGAGGGAAGGAATAGTAGATTTGGTTATTGTTCTGTTGATTAAGATGGAGACCGGGTAAGCTAGTTCAGCAGCAGCTAGTTGGAGATATTCAGCTGGAAGTTGGTCGGCGGAAGGAGTACATGGTTTGAGTTTTGAGAGTAGCTTATGTATATAGGTTGTGGAGACTGTGTCAAGTTTTAGAGTGGGGCTGTTGGTAAGAGGAGAGGTCTTTTGAAGGGAGGCAGGGGGAACCATAGTTTTTGCTAGTGAGGTGACTGTTTCAGAGAAGAAGTTGTTAAAAGTGTTGGCTATTGTAGTGGGAGGGGTCTGGGCTAGGTTAGCAGGAGTGGGTGTTTTGGTATTCCCTGGATGGAGCAGTTTATTGATTCCTGTCCAGAAAATTTTGGGGTTATGATTTTGGTTTTGTTGATATTGAAGGTAGAAGTTTTTTTTATCAAGGAGGGTCAGTTTTTTTGCAATATTTCTAAGTTGTCGGAAGTTTTGATAATCTGTAGGGTTTTTAGTAGTTCTCCATTTTGTCCAGAGTTTATTTCTTAATAGCATAGTTTGCTTAGTTTCCTTAGAGAGCCATGGAGCAGCTTTGGACCTTATTCTAACTAAGCATGAGGGGGCGTGATGCTCAAGAATTTGGAGGAATGTGTTGTTGATTAGAGTAACGGCCTCATAAAGTGGGAGGTATTTAAGAGCTGACCAGTTATATTCTTTGAGTTCGTTAAGGAAACTTGGAAGGTTAAATCTTTTCTTGTTACGTATAGTACGATAGATAGCCTGTTTGAGATTGTTTTTTTTTTGTTTAGTGATGTAGGTGAGAAGATGGTCGCTGATATTCTCAGGGAGTATTCCAGTTTTATATGAGGTGGGATTACTGTTGACCAATATCCAGTCCAAGATGGTCTGTTTATTGGTAGATTTGTGAATCCTAGTAGGGGTGTTTATGGTTTGTTGAAAGTTAAAGAGGGTGAGGTGTGTGGTGTGTTTGGGGGACTAACATATATGTTGTAACAGTTTTACTAAAACTCCAGTGCAGAATATGCATATACAGGTACTTCCCAAATAAAAGTGCCAGGGAAGAAACAACAGCAGCAAAAATAAAATATGCATATAAGCATGGCAGTGCAGCATGCTTAAGAGATCTTTATTAATATCTTGTAATAGGCAGTGTGATATCAAATAGAAGCACCCAGTCAGACTTCCCCAGGGCAATGACAGCAGACAGAACCGTAGATCCAGCTATGCAGCCAACATGAAAATGTATCTCAACACACACATGCAGACATGCATACACACATGGAGATATACACACACAAAAGCTTAATGAATGGCATAGCTATCTATATACAGATGTTGCATTAACATGACTAGTATTTGATGTATGGCATCCACCATTTTGTTCTGCTTGCTGTTATCTGACTTGTGCTGCTCCTATAAAGTCTAATGATATGCCCAGTTCACCATGATATTCCAGTCCTTGCAGTAACCATTTCTGATTCAGAGACAGCTCTACATATTGCTGCAGTGCAAAGATATACAGCACTGAGATTATGTTTATTGGTAATAAGGCAGTCTGGACAAGAAGCATATGCTAATTAGTCATGTATTGTCCCCTCTGAACTGCCTTCAGTTAGACATTTATGAAGCTAGGGGATACAGAAAATTGCTCTGCGTTAATTAATACATTCACTCCTGGCCACTTGTGGTAATGAACATAACTAAAAGGCCATGTTCATCCATTTCAGTAGTGGCAAATTCTGGAGAATTTAGTCGCCACATAGTTATAGGGTATGTGTGTGTGTGTGTGTGTGTGTGTGTGTGTGTGTGTGTGTGTGTGTGTGTGTGTTGTGTTATGTGTGAGTGTATCTGAGGTGCTGCATGTGTGAGTGCGTGTCTGCCTCTCAGTTTGCAAACGGGGTAGTGAGAGGGTAGTTTAGGTGTATGCATGTGTGTATAGGTGAATGGATGATTGTGCCTGTGAGTGCAATCAGGTGAGGCAGGGGCTGTGTGTGTGTGTGTGTGTGTGTGTGTGTGTGTGTGTGTGTGTGTGTGTGTGTGTGTGTGTGTGTGTGTGTGTGTGTGTGTGTGTTGTGTTGTGTGTGAGTGTATCTGAGGTGCTGCATGTGTGAGTGTGTGTCTGCCCTTCAGTTTGAAAAGGGGGTAGTGAGAGAGTAGTTTAGGTGTATGTATGTGTGTATAGGTGAATGGATGATTGTGCCTGTGAGTACAATCTAGTGAGGCAGGGGCTGTGTGTGTGTGTGTGTGTGTGTGTGTGTGTGTGTGTGTGTGTGTGTGTGTGTGTGTGTGTGTGTGTGTGTGTGTGTGTGTGTGTGTAATGAATATATGAGTGTGTGTGTGTATGCATTAAATGTATGAATGTGTGTGTGCTTATTTGTGAGGGTTGTGGTGGTTGACATACCTCCAGACACCCTTACTATAACACATAAAACATGTAACATTGGGTCAGAGGAAAGGAACACTAACCACCAAGGATAACTTTTCATTCTGTAATTATGCTGCATATAATGGGGATCAGTGAAAACAATATCCACCAAGTATAAACGTTCATTCTGTGCTTGGATTTACACATAATGGGGTGGGAAGAACCACTGTAAATTACGAATACTCTCTCTCTCTCTCTATATATATATATATATATATATATATATATATATATATTTATATAGTGCGTGCCTTAAAAGCAGGAGAAGGGATTCAAACTCTGTACCCTCCCACCAAAGATATTATTCTTATACTCCACCAGCAAACACCAGAGATTCCATGTAAAAAAGTAAGAATTAAAAGAAGGGAACTATAAAGGGGAAAAGGATGTGAACCCCACACCCCTGCCACTGTAAACGACAATAATAACCCAGTGTGCTAACTCATATGTTATGACAGTTATTTATTTATTTGTTTGTTTGTTTATTTATATTGTAATATGTATTGATGATTTCAGGCATTATTCCATGTCTGCAATGGTTTGTGATGTACAAGGGAGAAGGACAGGGAACAATAGACATACCTCTAAGCCTTGTAACATACCACAGAGAAAATCAGGGATGGATGTTAAATATGCACTACCATAGATTTACTGAAGTATAAAGTATGAAGTTTAAAACTCTAATGTGAGGTATTAATGTCTGACTGAAATCATCCATGATTTATTAGAACAGGAAATAGGAGACATTAGGAATGTACAGACAACACTGAAACAGGTGTTAGGTATGTGTGTGTGTGTGTGTGTGTGTGTGTGTGTGTGTGTGTGTGTGTGTGTGTGTGTGTGTGTGTGTGTGTGTGTGAGATTGTGTGTGTGTATCAAAATATGTGTATTGTGCCTAGGAGAGTAAATGAGGGAAGTTCCTGTGCTGACAGGATATGACTGCCGCCATTGTTAAATAAGCAGGAAGTGCTGCTCTGCACATATGGACACATGCAAAATGAAGTCTTTCCTTATTGCTGCTAATATGTCTATGAATCTCAAATCTCTGCACAGTGGAAAACAGGACCTTTTTACTGTAGACCTTAATGTGAGTGGTGGAGTTCTTTATAAATCCTTGGGATTAACCAGGATAGATTACAGCTCACCAATGGAAATATCAGAAAAGTGGAAATAAGTTCAAATGAGCAAAGAAACTCTCTCTGTTATTTGCCTGGTGGTGTGCTTTTTTGATACTTCCTCTGTGTAGTTTGTGAGCCTCTGCACCAGAGTGAGCAATAAAGGCTAAAAGAGGGTGGGCTGGATCTCTTAGAAGGTAACCATGATGTAATGCTGCCAATCTGGAATGCATTCTGTAGGGCACAATCAAAATAGACGGGAGTCATTTATGGCATCAGAAGACTGGGCAGGAGCACTCATTTTGCCACTTCAGTGGTTGTGTGTTACCTGTATGTCAGTTTAATGGAATCCCAGTCTTTTGTGGTAAGCAGCAGTGCTCCTGTGCCAGGTAACTGGCTTGAAACATTCATTTGTGGATAGGTCTGTAACTGATTTCCCTTTTTGTTTTACTAAAATTTGTTAAATAAATGCTCTGAAAACAATGAATACTAGTGTCATTTATAGAAATCACTGGAAATTTAAAATAACTGAGTCTTGCACAGTCAAGCCCAGACTGAATTTATGAATACCCATTAAATCATTCATGTTCCATTTGAAGGACAACAGTGTATCACACTGCTTAATTTCCTATGGGATTCTGTGCAGGAGGTGCTGTCTGATGAACCTCTCTCTCTACATGTTTTATATCTCTGCTACTGAAGTTTTACATCTTTACTTCAGGTATTGGTAGGACAATGTAATTCATAGAGATACAGGAGATCCATGTCCATTGGGTTCTTAGTTTGGAAACTCAATGAGGTGTTACTGAAAAACTGGCCAAATCAATGTCAATTATACAGGGATAGTGACTTCTTTACATCTGGAGAATATCCATTTGGAAATTATCTACTCTGCGTAGGAGGCCTTCCTGGATACCGTTGTAACATAATGATCAGAGAAGAAGGAATGATCAAGCTTTGTTCCAAGATCTTAATTTGAGGTGGGATATTTTTTTCTATGCTGTATGCTGGGGAAAGAGGGTGCCAACAATGTTGCACTTTTTGCATTTAATGTGAGCCTATTTTTGGTACATAAGTTATGTATGAGTGCATTGTCCTACCAATACCTGAAGTAATTACTGTATAGCATGTTGCTCTGAAGCATTTGCGGACTTAACTCTTTGTGATTGTATGCTATTGCTGTGTGTCAATGTTTCTCTGAACTGCTTACTAAAGTGCATTTTATTAGTATAGATTGTTTTCAAAGTGTGATGAATATGTTGCTCAGAATACCTGTGTTTTAACTCTTATATTGAAAAGTATAGATTGTTTTGAAAGTGTGATGAATATGTTGCTCAGAATACTTGTGTTTTAACTCTCATATTGAAAAGTATATGCTATTGTGGGCCAATGTGTTTCTGTAACTGTTTAACTAAAGTGCAATTTCTCTCTCTACATTCTCTCCTCTTCTCCAGCTTTCTAACCCTGCAATACTCCCTGTGACTATGCCTGGCTTGGTTGCCTACACCTAACCTAAAACATAACAAGCTATATTGCCTCCTCCCCATATGGGAATAGGACTAAGCTCCTCATAGAAGAACTCAAGAAAGTATGTACAACCGCTGCTAACCTTGTATTATTAAAGAATTCTAAAGCCCTGCTAGCTGTTCAGTATGCTCCATTGCCAGGAAACCCAACAGCCAAATGCTAATTCACCCTGTACTTCCAATATTAGCCCTCCTCTAGCTCACTTTTTAACAGACTCTCTCCCTAAAACATAATCCAGCCTAGGGATCTACCCTGGTGAAATCACAGGTGCATTTCAGCATTTGTTCACTAGGTGGCAACCTCTCCCCCCTATTCCCGATTTCTCATATCTTTTACTTTACTCTCTAGCATTCTATACATGTTTTAAATTCCCTTTTTTCTTTTCTCTCTCCCTTTTCCAAATGTCGTTGGCAACTCCATCCCACTAAATCCCCTGTGCCTTGTACTTACCTTCTCCATTCAACAGTTCACTGATAGGCTCTCGCTCTCATCCTGCCTTCCTTGGCTCTTCCCGCTCCATTTGCCCTACGGGCTCACTCCGCTCCCCTACCCTGCCCCCAATTCTCAACTGCCCCCAGTACCTCTACATTTATACCTTCATAACCACACCCACTACATCACCTATCCAATTACACTTCACAACTCTCTCTATATCCACTCCCTTACCCCACCAATTCTAATCATCACTCATCCCCCTAGAAAACCCTACTTCACCAATTAGTGTCCTCTACTCAAACCTACACCCACTACCTAACCCCGCCCATATAAACCATTACTCCATACTACCCTCCTACAATTATTCAGAGACATACCTACTTCCAGTGCATAGAACCCTCCTCCTCCTAAAAGTTTACTTGCAACCACTTAGCAACTTTTAACTATCTTCTTCATTTCTTGCTTTTTCAAAAGCCATCTATACAATGTTCCCAAAAGCCATATCCTCCTCCACTCTACTACTACTTCTCCTCAATATAGTCTACATTTACTACCTCACCCAGCCCATATATATTAGCCACTCACAGGCTTTTCACATAACAATACATCACAACTCACCTCCTTTCAAACCACACACCACAATATCTCCCCATCTTTATCCCATACAAAGCTATCTACTCTTTACTTATAAACTTATCAACCCTCAAAAACATCATACCACCATAGCAGCTAACAAATCCTTTATCAACATAATAAAGCCCAGCCTAAACTCCAAGCAGTCCAAACACCTCTCGAACCTAACCCTATATCTAATAACCACTCTACTATCAGGAGATATCCACCCAAACCCGGGCCCCTCCACCTCTACCACCATAGATAAGTCTATACTATTCACGTCTCTAAACTCCCAAAGCATAGTAAACAAAGTCCCAAACCTTCATGCTTGGCTTTCACATAATAAACCTGATATCCTGTCTATCTCTGAAAATTGGCTAAAACCCCAAATAAAAGACCATGAAATAATACCACCAAACTACGCAATCATCAGAAAAGATAGATCCCACAAAAAAGGGGGTGGAGTAGCTCTACTATACTCATCCTCCTTGTCAGTCACGCCTTATAATAAATCCATCCCAAATTTCAATAATGCTGAACTACTCCTATCACTACTTCAAGTCAATAAATACAAGCACATATGTATAGCCTCCCTCTATATCCCCCCTGGAGATAATATTACCACACTCGAGAATATCCTATTCTGGCTCTACACCAACATTAGCAATGAAATCATAATTTTGGGTGACACAAATATTAACTGGTCCTCCATTCAGTCTTCCACAAACCCACTTAATATCAACCTTTATAACTTCTCACAGCTAATTAACAACATAACCCGCCCCTCAAAAACTATTTCCAATGGTAGCATTCTAGACTGGATCTTAGTCTCTCACCCTCATTATTTCTCTGTTAGTGGTACACTTCCAGACTCCTTTAGTGATCACCTATCCATCTTCACATACCGACTCCCTGTACCTTTACAGAGAACACATAATTATATTACTACCCGCAACCACAAAAACTTCAACCCAATAGCTTTCTCTGACTCTCTAAAAGTAGTTGACTGGAACATTCTAAAAACTTTACCTCTAGATAATGCTGTGGCCCACTTCAACACAACCTTCTTAAACCTCCTGGACTACCATGCTCCTTTAAGGACTAAAAGAATAAAACTAAATCCACCTCCTGGCTAACCAAAAACACATTTACAGCCATGCGGCGTAGAGATAATGTCTGGGCACTTTACCAGAAAAATAAATCTTCACTCATCCATAATGAATTCTAAACACTTAGAAACAAAGTAAAAAGGCTTGTTATCACTGATTGACAAAACTACTTTTCCATACTCCAAAATACTAATAAAACAAATCCTCAAAAATTCTGGAAAGGAATCTCTACCCTTATCAACCCTGGCAAAACAGTCAACCCCAGCCCAGATCCCAATGCTACTGACATGGACTTGGCTACACAATTCAACTCCTTTTTCATTAACTCTATTTCCAAACTAACCTCCTCATTCTCCAACACCAACACATCCTCAACCTCACCCCCATCCTCCTCTACCAACCCTCCCTCCACTCCCATCATCACTCTCACTTCCTCTCCAATACCACCATCTTCTAATACCCTACCTTCCCTTCCTCCACCATTCTCACTAAAACCTATTCCCACATCTACCATAAAAAAACTCCTCCAGAAAATAAAGCCATGCTCTAATGCCCCAGACAATATTCCTTCATACTTCCTTAGCATAGCTGCAGAAGCCATTGCCTACCCTATTTGTATTGTAATCAACCACTCTATCCAAGAAAGCACAGTACCCCAAATTTGGAAAAAAGCCTTTATCATACCTTTGCATAAAGATGGCAATAATAACAATATGACAAACTTCCGTCCCATAGCTATCCTGTCTCCCATCTCTAAACTCCTAGAAAAGTGTATCCATCTGCAGCTCCTACATTACCTCTTAGACAATCACCTGCTGACTCCAACTCAGCATGGTTTTAGACCCGGCCACAGCACTATGACAGCCCTCCTCTCCTTCTTAGAAACTATAAATAAAGCCAGGACTCTGGTCACATTGTTTCTACCCTTCTACTGGACCTCTCAAAGGCCTTTGACACTATCTCTCACAAACTACTTTTAACTAAACTCTCCCAGCTTAACCTATCTCCCTCCTCATTGAACTGGTTCTCTAGTTACTTATCTAATAGATTTCAAGAAGTCAAATGGAAAAAAGCCACCTCCTCATTCCTTAACACCCCAACTGGGGTCCCCCAAAGTTCAATATTGGGTCCTCTTCTATTTAACATATTCATAAATGACTTCCACAATTCTATCCCATTCTCTAATAGCATCCAGTATGCAGATGATTCAACTATTATCTGCTCTGCCACATCCATCCCAGTTCTCCAAAAGCTTACACAAGACGCATTCTCAATCACTGAACAATGGATGAAAGAAAACCACCTAGCACTCAATGCCTCTAAAACCAAATTAATAGTATTTACTCCCTCTAAACTCATCTCTATCAACACAAACTCTTTTTCAATCACTAGCAACAACAACATATCCTTGGAATTGGTGCCAGAGGCTAAATTACTTGGGGTTCAAATTGATAGTCAGTTTAAATTCAACACCCACATACACCTAAATATCAAAAAAACTCATCAAAAACTAGGCATGCTCTACCAACAAAATCGCTTCTATACACCCTCTACTAAAATCACTCTCTCTTCCACATTCCTTATCCCCTCTCTTCTATATGGAGCCCCACTCATGACTTACCTACAATCTTCCCTCAAAATACAACTTTCCTCATGCTACAACAAAATAGCCAAATTCGCTACTAGTCATAAAGCATCTACTCACCACTGTTCTTCTCTCCACAAACTAAGATGGCTAGAACTACCCAACCAACTCATCTATTTTCAACTTACTCTTGCTCATAAGCTCATCTTTAAACCCTTCCTTTGTCCATCCCTTTCCTCTGCCTTTAAAATGCACCTCCCCAATAGAGTACTCAGATCTAATAACCAAAACCTAATTGAATTATATAAACCAACTAGACCTCCAGGAAAAAATCTCCTATCCTATGGTTTAGCACGTCTCTGGAACTCCCTACCTCCAGCCATTCACACCACTTTCAACCTCTTTATATTCAAAAAATCTCTTCACTCTCATCTACTCCTGCACCCATCCATCATAATTATACACTGCCTTACCTCCTTCCTCCTCCTTTCCATGAACTTCCTAGCTTCTGCCTCTCCTAACATGTGTTTCCTTAGCTAGCTACCTAAGACGCAATGACTTCTCAGTATCCCTATTGTTCATTTTCTAGTCTGTTTCATCTGTAATGTCACCTGAATGTTGTACTCTAACTGTATAAATTTGTAAATATAGTAATATGGATCTCCCTTTTTCTAGTTTGTATCATCTGTAATGTTCATCACAAGTATGATGCTCTAACCGTATAATTTTGTAAATATTGTAATACATATCTAAAAAATATGTAACCCTGTTTCTGGAGCTTTTCTCTGCAGGACTCCATTGAAAACAGGTTCATCTTGGCCCAGTGGACTATCCTGGTAAACCAACTGCAAATAAAATAAATAAATAAAAATAAAAATATTCTTGCCTAAGGAATTTGGACATCAGATCCTATGGTCTTGCTCATGGTCTTCAGATCAGAAAAGTAAATGCTGAACAAAAGGGGTTACATTATGGCGCTTTGTGCAACACCACTGGTGAGCTTCATACTCTTTAATGTGATGCCTCCCACTCACTTGTGCAGGTTCTGTCTTTTAGCCAATTTGCTGTCCATCTTCCTACACAGGAATCTATTTGTAATGAATTAAGCATACTAAGTATGCTAACATTGGGTCAAATACCAAGGTTAGGTCCATGTGGACTATTTGTCCACTCTCAACAGCATTCTCCCCTTTCAAAAGAGTTAACCAAATTCATTAGACAGGGTCTACCTTTGACAAGTCCAAACTAGTGTGAGTCTAGTGTGATGAGATTTCTGATGTCATTGTTTATCAGCTCAGTTCTGATATGTTTCCTGTCTTTGCAGATGAATTTTCAGGCTGATTAGCCTGTAATTTTCAAGGTCAGTGTTAGGGCCACTCTTGTAGATTGGCATCACTACTGTTCTGCACCAATAATCAGGGGACAGAGCCAGGAGCTAAACTCTGGTTAAATAGTGTAAGGAGTGGATCTGCATGTGTAGTACTGTTTGTTGAAACAGCCGAGTGTGTATTTTTTCATTTGGCCTGAGTTGTAGATGGAAAGGTTCCATGAATCATTTCACTTACCCAGTTGACAAAAATAAAAATAAGTAAATAAATTGTATATTGACATGTCCAATAGAGGAAGCATTTTACAGGAAGTATTTTTGTTCTTTAAAATCATGTTCAGTGCATGCTGTTTAATGGTGATGAGGGATTTGAGAGCTTTGAGATAAGTGGGCTTTGGATAGTCATATTTGCAGTAAAGTTTGCACTGAAGTTGGTTGCTCACATATTAGCAATGCCTACTGGATCAGTGTAGGTGTTGCCATTATGAAGTTCAGAGCTTTGTTGAGTGTTAGGTAGTTTCCTAATATAGCTAATGGATTTGTAGTCACCCTTATCTTGATATAACAGATTAAGTGCATCGGCTGCTCTAGTAGACGTGATACCATTTTTCAGCTTTTTTTTTTTTTCGTCAATTTTTTATATCATTCCTGATATGAGGGTCTTTTGACCTATTGTGTACATTAAGGATTTATTCTTTGATTATAGAGTTTTTGTTGGTGGACCACCTGGGCCAATTGTTTTTAAATTTCTGATTACATTTAGATTTGGTTAGGAATGAGAGTTGTATACATTTTTTCTATGTGGATACATAACACCATTGTGGAGCTATATGCTATGCCAGCATTTGAGCTGATGCTGCTTTAACTGAATTTTGAAACGTTGACATAAAATTTAATGAAGTTAGTGTGTTTTAAATTCTTGAATTCCAAAATACTGTGTCAAAGGGTTTGTTAACACTGTGGTTTATAGACGTTTGGTTCCTTAAATCTAAAAACTTCTGGGCATATCCTACAATGTAGGTATAGGTACTGAACTTTAGTGAGAGGTAACTAAAGTCTCTTAAAATAATGGAGATCTTGTTTCCATTTAGGAACCTTACATGATTTTCTGCAGACATACATGGTATCCTGCAATAGTCTATTAGCTGATAGTTGGCCCTGTTTACTGTGACTTTGAGTTCAATATGTTCTGTTTGTGGGTCTCTGTGAATATGTCTGGAGATAATATGTTTCCTCACAAATACCACCATGGCTGCCATCATGTCTAAAGTCATGGTAGGCACAAAACTCAGTTATGGAATGAGTATTTTCTAAACATTAAACCAAGACTCAGAAATTACACAGCTGTCAATACATTTTAAATGCAGAAGAGCCTCAAGACCAGGTAATCTCTTGTTGTCGGGACTTCAGACATTGAGTAGGGCCACCTTAATGGGTTCCTTGTTTGGTTTTGATATGTTAGTTATGTTGAGATATCTTTTACCTAAATTCTGCCTAAAGAAAGGGCACTATGGCGGTAGCACTGGCTTTAGCCATATTGGAGAACATTGGAATGAGAGGTGCAGGCCATCAGTATTTCATCCCATGACAGATACTGGATCTCCCTGAAATTATACCAGCTATTTAGCAATTTGTGGAATCCAATAACTTTTTCTGTGCAGTTAAACATTTTTATTTGGAAAAGAAAGGATTCCACTCAGGACCAGAGTCTTGCTTGCATTTTGTGACATGCATAAAGAGTTCTGAGATGTCTATCTGCATATCCCTCAGAGTTGTATTTCCCAAGCGGTTTGCCCCCATGTAGACCCCCTCCATGTTTTAGTTATATTTGTAAGGTAAAAGGGTCTTAGGAGCCATCAGAGATCCTGGCACCAGTAAAACAATTGATAATCACATTGTCTTTGTTCAACCTGGTGAGTGGAGAATTTGTGTGCCTGAATGCAGCATCACCCTTAACTAAAGCCTTTTTATTTGTAAAAGAGTCTGGTGTAATGGATTTAAGATGACTTGACTCTTGGACACTCTTTCTTGGAAGAATGCCTGAAGGTGTTTGATTTTTATATAAAGACCTAGTCTCCATGACTTGGTGGGGTGCTTTGGCAAAGATTATTTAAAGCTCAAAGTAAGACATTTTAATGTGGCATGACATAAAGAGTGGTGGTAGTGTGTGTTACTCACAATCCATTTTGTGTGTGTCATACTTCTTAACCTCTTAGAGCAAGAAATCTGGACAAAGACATAAATAAAAGTGGGACAAAGGCCCAAAAACAGGGACAATTTTTAAATATTGCTCTTACAAGAAGGGAAAACATATTGGATCTGGTCATCACCAACATGGGGTCTCTATGTTCCACACCAGAGGTATACCCCTCATTGGTAAGATCAGACCATAAACTAATCTCACTGGACATCCATATTCCATCCCAACCCCCAGCCAAGGAAACCATGGTGAAGAACTTCTCAAAAGCAAACTTCACACTTCTCAAAACTGAGGTGGAATCCTTCAAAGCCCCCAGGCCAGTGGAAAATACGGCCCAAAACGCAGAATCCTTTACAGAAACATTCTATGGACACCTACAGGAATGCATGGAGCATGCTATCCCAAATAAAACCAAGACTCACTCCTACAAAGCCAGACCTGTCTGGTGGACCCCGGCCATAAATAAGCTATACAACAGAAGGAGAAAGCTACTACATGATAGAGCAAAATCCCAAAAAGGGAAGGCGTCTCTGATCAGTACTAGCAAGAAACTACAATCCCCTAATAAAATCATCTAAGGCCAGCTTCGAAAGAAAAATTGCACAAGACACTAAAGATAATCACAAGGCCTTCTTTAGTTATGTCAAGAACCTGGGAGGCAACTCCCAGATATGCTCTGAGTTAGTGCAAAATGACAAAAAATACCTTGAACCCACAGACATTGCCAACATCCTGGCAGAAAGGTTCAGTGCAAACGTCCCCCCCCTTCCCCCCCAAAAGAGCAAATGTCTATCCCAACAGAGTGCAGCCTTCCTGAGATCACAGATGCACAGGTGAGAGCTGCCCTCTCCAAAGCAAAAAACACAGCATCAATAGGACCAGACAGTGTCCCTGACTGTGTCTTACACGAGCTCCAAGAAGAACTAAACCCTCATATAAAGTCACTGTTAAATCTCAGCCTTTCTACAGGATATGTACCCAAGGAATGGTGTACAGCAACAGTGGTCCCGCTCCACAAAGGTGGTGCCACAACGGACCCAGGAAACTATCGCCCTATAAGCCTGACTAGCCTGGTCTGCAAAGCTATGGAGCATATCATCATGGAAATCATAAACAAAGACATTGGGAAACTCCAGACACTGGATCCTACCCAATTGTGCTTTGTTAAGGGCAGATCTTGCCTCTTGAACCTGGTTGACTTCTTTGAAACAGTTACCAAAGCCATAGATGAAGGGAAGGTAGTCCACACAGCCTACCTGGACCTCGCAAAAGCCTTCAACACAATACCCCACTGAGGCATCATAAATAAGCTCACCAGCTTAAATATCAACCCCTATGTCACAAGATGGGTTGCAAACTGGCTCATGGATAGAACCCACATGGTCAGAATAGCAGGTGCCATGTCAGACTCTAAACCAGTTACAAGTGGCATTCCACAAGGCTCAGTCCTGGGGCCTCTATTGTTCGGTATATATTTCTCCGAGGTACAGGCTAACACGGGTGGACTATGGCTGACCACGTTCGCAGATGACTGCAAACTGGGTGCCATAATTGACTCTCCGGCTGACACAAGCATCCTCCAAAAGGGTCTCACAGAGACGGATAACTGGTGCCAGAGCCATGGCCTAAAGCTAAATGCCAAAAAGTGCATAGTCATCCCCTTTAGGAAAAACAAAGTGCCCATAAATTACCACATAGGTGGCAATCCATTAAGTACGGAAGAAGTAATTAGGGACTTGGGGACCCAACTAGATAGCAATCTCTCCTTTGACAATCACATTGCCAAAGTGGTTAGAAAGACCTTCTATATAGCCCACCTTATCATGAAAGGGTTGATATCTAGATCAAGAGAGGTCATTGTGCCCCTCTACTCATCACTTATCAGGCCCATAATTGAATACAATCCCCCATTTGGGATGTACCTTACCCGATACCTGCAGCAACTGGAAAGACCCCAAAAGTACCTCACCAAGAGGATCAAGGGACTCAAACAGATGCCCTATGCAGTTCGGCTAAAGAAACTCCAGCTCTACTCAGTTGCGTACCGCCTACTCAGAGGCGATCTGTGTCTGATGTATAAAGCCATGTCCAACCCAGAATTAATGGACATGTTCCACCTCAGGAAATCCAAATCCCTTAGAGCTACACGCTCCAGGGACTTGAACCTCAGAACAGAAATAAATAGGACATGCTGGAGGGACAGATTCATATCCTAGAGGCTCCCTTCACTCTAGAACAAAATCCCAATTCATGTTAGGCAGAGCCCCTCACTGACCCTCTTCAAGAGAAATCTTGACGAGTGGATGGGAGATCGTAAGTTTACCCCTGGGATCTCTTCTGTGTCCCTGCTTGACAGAGGTACAGTAAACTAACCTTAAAAGGGCTACCTTCTGTGACCTACTATACAGAGGCACAGTTAACTAATCTAAAAGGGTGGCGAAAGCCAAACACACTCTGGCTAGGCTTATAAATGCCCTAGGGCAGATAGCCTAGTATCAACCTATGAACCTATGAACCTATGAACAAACTTAGAAAGTTGATAGCATAACAGTTTGTGCATTAGCATGAATTTTCTGTAGTGTATGAAGTATGACACTTAAATGCCTGTCATTATTTCTAACTTCAATCTTTAATGATTTATCACTAATTTGCCATAAAAAGCACAATTTTATGAAAAACAGACCAAACATACAGGGCAGAATCTGGACATTCTGAGAAAATCTGTACAGTTGAGAGGTGTGTGTGTGTGTGTGTGTGTGTGTGTGTGTGTGTGTGTGTCTGTGTGTGTGAGTCCTCCATGTATGATAAAAATGTGCCTCTCTGATGAGTAAGAGATCATTATCTGTGAGCATAAGGTAGTTACTACACTTCTTCTTCTGGCTTTTCCCGGTTAGGGTTCGCCACAGCGGATCACCTTGTCCGCACATTGAATGGCAGTGGAGTTTTACGGTGTCGAGTTGCCAGCCCGGCACCCAACCTTCCACAGAAGGCATACTCACACGCACACCTAGGGCCAATTTAGAGTGTCCAATCCACCTGCAGCATGTCTTTGGGATGTGGGAGGAAACCGGAGCACCCGGAGGAAACCCACGTGACCACAGGGAGGACATGCAGACTCCACACAGAAGGCACCCCAGCCGAGGATTGAACCAGAGAACCTCTTGCTGTGAGGCGGCAATGCTAACCACTGCACCACCGTGGCCGCCATAAGGTAGTTACTACACTGACGGAGGATATCATGTGCTATAATAATGGCAGCATAACGGAAACAATCAGGCTGGTACTTCATTTGAGTTCGGGCATTCAGAAAATCTAATGAAAATTTAAACAGAAAACCATATGTAGCTAAATAAGATAGTTTGGGGGTCTATATTATGGGGAAAACATGCTATCTTGATTTTCTTATGGACAAGAGCAGTGCCTTCACATGTTAAGTATATGTAACCATTGAGGTAGTGTAACATCCAAATGAAGATAATCACAGTCTAATACTCCCTTAGTCTTCACCCATAAACTGTCAACAAGGAACATTATTTTTGTTTGTATGTAATTTGCTCCTTCGCTTTTCTAAAAATCCCACCTCTACTTATTTTATGTCTTTTGAAATACTCAGCATTTTAGTTGTATTTGGTTTAGATTTTGATTTCCATTTCCAGTATTTTTTAGCAACCAGTAGAATCAAACCTACTAAGGCCTGACTATGTCTAGCCATTTCAAATCCTGTGTCCTACTCTGTAGGGAATTTTCAAACTCTGCAAACTTGTTATGCTTCCTCTCTCTGTGGTTTCCCAGCAATTGCTATCTACCTATGGAAAAATTCTGTAAAGTCTGCCTGTAATCAATGATGCTTGAGCCAAACCCATAACCATGTAGCTGTTTCAAAGACAGCTTGTATGAAACTGAAGGCTTTCCTCAGATCAGTAAGAACTCAGCCTTTGAACTCTCCCACATGATTGCTATAATAGATAATATTAGTAAAAAATATTTAAACAAGCCATGGTACTGAATAGCAGTTCAGATATTTCTGTACAGTTAAGCTATGCTATGTGCAATAGTTATAGCCTAAAATGAGAATCAAACATATGACACTCATAAGCCAAGCCTACAACTAATCTTGTAACTAATGCAGTACAATAAAATTCATCAAAAAAAAGTCTAGACCAACAACAAATCATCTACATGCTAAACAGATACTGACACAAGTTCTTAAGGATGTTCTATTGCAATTTCAAGACGTTTCAGCAGTAGTCATGAAATTCTGCGAAGCACAATGTTATACCCCAAAACCAATTTTTGGTGTAGGAGCAAGCCCTTCCATACCCCAAACACCCCTGCTGAACATATATATATATATATATATATATATATATATATATATATATATATAAAAACCAGAACATCACTGTACCTTGGAGAACAGGGTATAATATGAGATACAGTAACTTCATAGTTACTATATAACTATCACTTAAATACCCTGTGTATCCACAAGGTGGGGGTCCGTACTCCCGCACCCTTACTGCTTACATATAATAACTGTGATTGTTGCACTCCGAAAAAGCAGGGGCACTCATCGTTACTATATATTTCTCTGAAATCACACTTAAATTCTTGCTGTTCCAAGGATTGCACTTACGGTCCTCAAATTTACAATGGGAAACATTTCTCAAAGGCTAATATGACTGAAGCATTCCGTCAATTCAAACATGTATTTATTTGTGTGTTTATCTTCCTACTTACAGAGGCCATCAATAAGAAAAGTATTATCCTAGCTAACACCTCTAATACCCCCCTAGAGATCCCTCAGTTACCTCCCTAAAAACATGCCCCCCCCCCATATAGACACCATATACTCAAGAACCAAATAGTTTGGGGTGAGTGGCTAGGCTTGTAAGGGCTATAGTGGTTGTTAGCCTAGTCACAACCTATGAACCTATTGATTTAAATTTGTTAAACAGACTAGAACACTGATCTCATGGGGACATTTTTAAACCAGGCTTGAGGATTCAACAGTCAAACAACTGATAAACAATATGGTAACTGATAACACAATGCTGTTAATTTTGAACTGGGCTAATGCAGTGATATTTATAAACTAAGGAATTATAATCATACTAATGAAAATGAAAGTAACATTTTACACCTAAAAAAAATCAAAGAAAATAGACACAACATAAAATAATTCTGACAAATTGCAGGGAAGAAAAATTGTGTAGGCACAATATTTACAGAGCTAATAGTGTTTAAGGGAGAGATGAAATGCCATGTAGATTGATGAAAGAATGAGTAAATCTAGTGAGAAGCAGAGATGGAAAAAAAACATATTTAGTTTATTTTATGGAACAGTGACTAAAGCTGATTTGTTTACCGTCTTTAAAAAGCTGATTTATCAATTTACACTTGAATTTGCGGTAGGACTGAATTTCACTTAAACTGAAGAGCAGAGCTCCCTATAGCTTAGAGCTAGTCAGTGAGTGAGTAATTATGGATGTTGCATTGCATTTTATTATGGAGGGTTAGTATAACAGAGCTGTTTCAGGCAGATATGTCATGATGAGGGCCACTACAAAATTATTAAACATTTTGTCAGAAAGTGCAAAAATATTCAGAAAAGATTCTTGAAAAATTGATGGCTTTAATTCCAACCCTACCCTCAAACGACTTGCTATATATGCTGCAACTTGTACCAATCACATAATTTAGTAGGCAGATGTGCTGTCATGTGTAGGTGCTTCTATTTTGAGTTTTTCGTTAATGTAGTGCATACTAAACTTTGCTCAGTACCTCTTCAAGGCCTCTAAACATTGCAAACAGTGCAATACATACTTATTAGGAATTCATGTTGGCACTTTATCTTGAACAAATTATAGTGGGAACCTGAATACCTATCATGCTTTTTCAGAATAAAGATTTTATTGGTCAGTCCAGGAACTGCTGCCTCCTTCCCCAATAATAATTTAACAAAAACATTCAATTCCACCCCCAAATGCTAAGAACATTAATTTCAAGAAAAAGCAAGGAGTAATGCTTCATGAAAAAAGCAACCCCCTTCAACCCTCTGTTGTGATTTTGTTTATATATTAATATATTATTTTACATGAAACAGGACAGTAGTACTTCAGCTATTTTATTTAATGATTGGGGAGGATTAAGGAGCAGCAGTCCACATTACAAGAAGCTTTCTGGGTATGCAGCTTTACAAATGCATGCTGGAATATAGACAGAAATTTATATTTTTTCCACAGATCTCATTCTGCTGGACTCCCTACCATTCAATCATTAAAAAATTTATACAACCCATATAATGTTACTCCCATGCCCTTCAGAAAAGGATATGCTATTTTCAAACATTGACAATTATAACCAGAAAACAGATAGTTCTAGAATCACATGCTTATTATGTAAATATGTTTTGTATAGTATTAAATTGTACAAAGGAGCATAGAAACACAGGATCATGTTAGTACGGTGATTACTGGGATCTTAAAATGCCTAGACATATACAGTTTTAAACAGACAATTTTTAAACACTTAATAATGCTCATGTCCCCGATCGAGGAGGGCTGTACACGATAACCCTAATGTAAATGTGTTTCTACCCATCCAGACATCCAGACATCAAGACTTGCCTTAAAAGTAGTCAAAGTAATACTTTGACTTACAGTGGTAACTTATTCTATAGGTTGGGAATGTGCTGAGTTAGGAACCTATCTCTGCACCGAGTCTTGTTTATTTGTTTGTGTACATTTATTTCCTTAATTTTGGTGCTTGTACAGCTACTGGTTTTGCATAGAAGTAGGAAGTCAAATAGGACTGTCTGGTTCATGGCTCAAAAAGTGAGACAAAGGTATCCTCAGAGTAACCTGTAGGTTACTGCGTATAGAGACAAGGTAATCTATCAGGGTGATTGATAGATCTAACACCTGTAAGTTTCTGGGTCTTAAATATTTGCAGCCTTTCCAATTGAGTGATGTACTCGCATTTGTACATAGTAAAGGTAGCGTCATATTCAGTGATGGGTCTGATAATGGAAGACAAGAGAGGTAGGATAATGATACATTTTTATTTAATCAATAAACTTGTAAAATCTGTCCAACAACACCAAGAAAGCGCGGACATCAAAACTAGCACTTTCATTCACTTTATTTGCCATGAACTTCTTCAGAAAACTTGAACTCCATCCCCACAAGCATTTTCATAATAAAATACCTTGTCACATGATAAATGATATCATAAAAACAATAATCGTCTAGTTACAAATGTATAAAAAAATACACATAACTATACTATTTAAAAAAATATATATATATGTACATATAAAAACTACATTATTTAAATGTCAATGCTTAATCTGCAAAAAAATCACTTGATATTTATAGTGTCATTCAAACTAGGTGCACTATCTGCCCCAAGATGAATTTGCCGGAGAGATTCTTTACATTTCAAGTGTCTTACAATCACCCATAAATAACTCTTGACCAACATGATCTATAACAGAAAAAGTGAATTTCTTGAAGTCAACACATGCAATAGAATGCCTAGCTAGAGCTTTGGTTTGTTCTTTCTTTCTAATGGCTCAAGATGCTCACAAATTCTTCTTTTTAAACATCTAGTTGTCATCCCAATATAATAACTAGGACATGAAAGGCACTGTGCAACATACACAACCATCTCACTATTGCAAGTGTAATAACTTTTCAACCAATAAGTCCTTTTGATATGATTAAATTTTACTGATGAAGAATTACTAATGTATCTGCATTGTTTATGGTTGTTACAAGCATAAGTCCCTTTCGTTGAAATTAAATTATCCAAAGTGTCCACTTTTTTATTGGCTCCGTATTCCAATAATCCTTTAATGTTCTTAGTTTTTTTGAAAGTAAAATTGGGTCGCATACCTATCACTTTCACAAGATCCTGGTTACCCAATAATATTTTCCAGTTGTCTACTATAATGTTTTAATGGACCACATCTCATTAGTTATAGGCAAAGTAAATGCGCAAGAAAAAATATTGTTATTAGATACATGTTTGTCATACCCACTATTCTGTAGTGAGACTTGGATTTGACCCAACAAAATAGGGCAAGCCTTTCCCTCTCTTAAGGTGAGAACCTCATTTTCAATAAATTTCAACCATGACCTATCATAACCTCTTGCCTCAAAAAATAACCTTAAGATTTCCATTTCTTTTGTAAAGGTGGCATCTAATGATGTTAACCTACTAAGTCTAATCAGCTGCCCCTTTACTACTCCTTTTTTCATATGAAATGGGTGTAGGCTGTCCTTGTGTAGGTATTGATTAACAAATGCTGATTTTCTGTAAATGTTACTAATAAACCTTCTGGATTCAAAATCAAAAGTCAAATTTAAGTCCAAAAAGTTCAAACTGTGACCAAAACCCCTATTTTAAATCTCAAAAAATCTGTGAAGCCATTAAGGTAGGACACAAAATCACCAAATTCCTCAAAGGTGCCATTCCATAGGAAAAACAAATTGTCAATATAACAATGATAGACCAAAATGTTCTTATCAAAAACACTTTTAATAAGGTGTTTGCTTTCCCAGTTTGCCATCACGAGGTTAGCAAATGCTGGGGCAACCCTTGCCCCCATAGCTACACCAGATGTTAATTGTACAGTTGGCTGTTGAATTTGAAAAAATTGTTATCCAACACCAATTCCACGAGAGTACAAATAGTACTAATCTTAGAATTACTAAAATTACTGTTGTTAACTAAATACTCTCTGAGATGGTCTATACCTACTTCTTGGTCAATACAGGTGTAAAGGGAAACAACGTCCATAGATGCAAAACAAAATTATTCACCTTGTAATTTTAGATCTCTTAATAGTTCCAGCAGGTGCCACGAATCTTTTAAATAAAATTTAGAGGCCTGCATAATTGGATTCAAAATAAAATCCAACAAAATGGAAAGTGTTTCTGTTTTAGACTTAGCAGCAGATATTATTGGTCTAAAAGGGGGATTGGCACTATTTTTTTGTACTTTTGGAATACCGAAAATAACTGACAAAACATGTCAAATAAACATGTGACCAACCCTAAATAACTGCCTTTAATAAAAGCAAAATCAACACTTCATTTCCTCTTTTCAGTGCCTGTTGTTCTACGTCAGTTACGTTGTAGATGTTCCTATCAGGCTTTATATTTTTAAAGCCTGATTCACACAACTTTTGAAACACTTGAAGTGTACCCAATAGAGGTGGATTATAGGTGCTTGTTTTTTATGTCTTTTTGTACCCTTAGCCTGAACATCACAGTTAACATCATGCATTATACACTTTAAATTCAACTTCCTTAAGAAAAGTCTAAAGTCTACAATGACTCTGGCTAAATTCATGGAGTTACCAGGAATGAAGGAAAAACCTATCTTTAAAACATCAAACACAGATTCTGACAAACCCACCTTAGAAAGATTTAAAATTTCTATATCATATCCTTTTGTTTCTGCCCCTTCCCTTCCTTTTGTTCTGAACTACATTGGACCATGTTGGTCACCGTTTGTTTCCCTGTTGGCCCACTTTTAGAAGAGCTAGCCCCTTCTACAACAGATGTGTTAACCACTTGATTAAGATTTTGCCCTTGTGGTGTTGGTACATTTACAACATTTGTAGAATTAACATTATTCTGCATAACAAAAAGTTCACTTGTTCTATTGTTGTTGTCTGTTATATTGGAACCTGAATATGAAGGCAAATTGACTCCACCACCAGCTGTTTCATCTTTCCAGTTAACATTTTTGTTAATGAATGTGTTGTTGTCCTTTGCACTGTAAGCAGTCTTATTGCCATAAGCCACAATGTCCTGCCATAATTTATTTTGTTTCCTTGCCACTACTGTGGCTCTATATCTGTCCGCCTTAGCCGCAATGCCTCAGGAAAGATGACTGAATAATGTAAAGCAAGAAAAGCTTTTAATCTGCTTATCTAAATCACTCGTACTATTTCTGACTTCTTCCAGTTGTTTAGGATAATGGTCGACTAAAATATGCATCAAATTGATGCCAAATTCGTTAAAAAGCTTTACTAATTTGCAATAAAGACTGTCCCCAAAAGAGATACAGCTCAGAAACGTATTAGTTCTTAAGCCTTGTGGAATGCACTTACGCCTAATGCATTCAGCTAAGTAACTAATCTCAATGTCTAACATGACGTACTTTAAAGTCAACTTCTCAAAGTCAAACATATATTTTTTACAGTTATTTTGTTCCAAACATGAATTAGTAACACTTCCAGTACTTACAAGCATGTTGACTTCAAGTTCTTCTATATCCAGAAAAGGATTTTTGCCTGCCTGTAAAACATGTTGCAAAACGCTGTTGTTGACTAGAGATATTTGCTCCAGCTATACTCCTGCAGCCTCAGAGAAGTCCAAATGATGTGGAATGTTCTGACTATGTCCGGAACCATTGGAATTGTTCTTTGATGCAAAACATAATCCATTTTTTTGCCCTAAGCCCTTTTGAATGGCATTGGTAATCCATAGTTGGAAATAGACCCAGACCAACAAGAAAACACTCAGGTAGAACTTAAAAAGTGAGCCACTGAACCAATAAACTTGTAAAATCTGTCCAACAGCACCAAGAAAGCACGGACACCAAAACTAGCACTTTCGCTCACTTTATTTGTCCTGAACTTCTTCAGAAAACTTGAACTCCACCTCCACAAGCATTTTTATAATAAAATACCTTGGCACATGATAAATGATGTCAGAAAAACAATAAGCTTCTAGTTACAAATGTATAAAAAATACACATAAATATACTACTATATTTTTAATCAATACATACACAAGGACAGTCTACAACCATTTCATATGAAAAAAGGAGTAGTAAAGGGGCAGCTGACCAGTCTTAGTAGGATAACATCATTAGATGCCACCTTTACAAAAGAAATGGAGACCTTAAGGTTATTTTTTGAGGCAAGAGATAGGTTATGGTTGAAACTTATTGAAAATGAGGTTCTCACCTTAAGAGAGGGAAAGGCTTGCCCTATTTTGTTGGGTCAAATCCAGGTCTCACTACAGAATAGTGGGTATGACAAACATGTATCTAACAACAATAATTTTTCTTGTTCATTTACTTTGCCTATAACTAATGAGATGTGGTCCTTTAAAAACATTATAGTAGACAAGTGGAAAATATTATTGGTTAACCAGGATCTTGTGAAAGTGATAGGTATGCAACCCAATTTTACTTTCAAAAAAACTAAGAACATTAAAGGATTATTGGAATACGGAGCCAATAAAAATGTGGGCACTTTGGGTAATTTAATTTCAACCAATGGGACTTATGCTTGTAACAACAGTAAACAATGCAGATCCATTAGTAATTCTTCATCAGTAAAGTTTAATCATATCAACAGGACTTATTGGTCGAAAAGTTATTACACATGCAAGCAAGCAGGAATATTTAATACTTCACACAGTGATCATATGAACCAATTGGTCAATGATAGTTATAACACTATAACATTATAAGCTATATAAAAAGATTTATAAAGTCTAGTAAACCACAAACGATGAAATAATTGTTTGTAAGTTACATCCATGGACATAAAAATTTATGTTATCATTAATGATTAAAGTAGTTGAACTTGTACAGATTCTCATATAAATATTTAAGAGGAAACCTTATCCATGTGTATAGGGCATTTAGAGTCAACTTCTTGTAGGAATGCTTGGGATTGTCAAGGATAATTAGAGAGAAACATCTGACAACCAGTGTAGGAGAAAATATAAGAACAAGAGGTAGACAAATTGGTTCTCAGAGAATGTAGATGATACCTAGAACAGACTAACAAATGATGTTAAAGCAAATAATACTTTAGATATTTTCAGGAACAGCTTGTACATTAATTATGACATTGATTGTTTTGATATGTTGGCAGGAAAGAAGTGCATTATTGATATTTCTGAAATATTTATTTTTTTAATCCTCTGCTATCATCCACGTAACACAAAAAGTAGACTATACTAGTCAGCGTATTATTATTATTATTATTATTATTATTATTATTATTATTGTTATTATTATTATTATCAGCAGCAGCATCAATATCATACATTGGATGCATTATTTATTTTCCAAACACCTTTGTTGAATTACATTTGTATAAAATGTGCTTTGGGTAGAACAGAAACTGAGATTTTGACAAGAAAGTAAGGAGTATTTTTACTGTAGGTTGAGTTGGGTAAATATTCCCCAGGATTTAATAAAATCTGTGTAGGCACTGTGTAGAGCCTACATGGAATGTATCATTGTATATGACCATGGTTCTCCCTCAACAGAGCACCATGCAAATTAATGATGGAGTGCTGCCGAGGGAGACCAAAGGAACAGGGATATTGAATCCATAGGTTCATAGGTTCATAGGTTCATACTAGGCTATCTGCCCTAGGGCATTTATAAGCCAGAGTGTGGTTTGGCTTTCACACCCCTTAGGTTGAATGCCTCTGTCCAGCATTGATACAGAGATCTGTTCCACATAGGGAGTCTCTGGGTGATGAATCTTTCCCTCAGCACGTCCCTATTTTATATCCGTAGGAGGTAAGTTTTCCTGCTCTTGTGGCTCTGCTGGATTTGGATTTTTCCGGGGACATGGCCTTGTATGTCAGGCACAGGTCACCTCTGAAACTTTGGGGGGTCTTCCCAATTTGCAGGGGTCGGGTAAGATATATTTCGAATGGGGCATTGTACTCAATCACTGGTCTGATAAGTGAAGAGTACAGGGAACAATGACAACTGCCTTCCTCAAATGCCTTGGTGACTGTTTTCAAAAAAGTCATCAAGTTCAAGAGGCAATGATCTGCCCTTGACAAAGCCGATCCCTCTCCATAGCTTTGCGAGTTCATGTAGCACACAGCCAGGGCCCATCCGTCCCATTGACGTGATGCTGTGTTTTAGCTTTACGATATTTCTTTTGGGGGGGAGGAAGGAGACATTTTCACTGAACCTGTCTGCCAGTATGTTTGCAATGTCTGTGGGTTCAGTGATTTTTGTATCATTTTGAACTAACTGAGCATATCTGGAGTTTTCACCCAGATTTCTAACATAGCTAAAGAAGGCCTTATGATTGTCTTTTGAGTCCTTGTGGTTTCCAATGGCTCAGGGGCCTTGAAGGATACAGTGTCTTCAGAAGGCTGTGTGGGGTTCCTGAGGTTTGAGAGGGTGGCCTGTAACATGCTACTATGGTTAATTGCTGAATGCTGTCTCCTGATGCTCGCGAGTTGCCACCAGCCTGAGGTGTGGTATCCTTGATGAATATGGATACACCCCTCCTTGACAATTCAGAAATTAAGCCAAAATTAAAAAACTGATTTTTTTGTTGTATTATTGTGAATCATTTGGGTGAAGGTAGGATACTGCTCAGGGTCAGGGTCATACCTTCTTTTCATGTAGTCCAGGTCAGACGCCTCAGATCAGGTCATTCACATGGGACATGACTGCTGAGTCATACTTTGTACTTGCTGTGGCTGACAGGCAGTGGCAGTTGTACTGCCCCTTGTTCTTGGAGGCCTCTGGTGTTTAGTGTGCAGTTGACTATGGAGTCACCTATGACATGTGTGTCTGGCATTGTGTTTGGTGTTAAGGTCTGGTTTTGAGTTGAGAGAGCTCAGAGAGCTCAGCCTCATATAGTTGCATCTCCTCGCATGTATTGTGTTTTTGTGGGGGAGGGAGAGGAGAGAGGGTTACATGATACATGAGGCAAACATATCGCTTCAATATTCCCAGATTCACCAGCTGAGCAGAGGAGGGACGCTTAGCAACTGACCTTTGACATGATAATATGTGCTTTACCTAGACTGACTAAAAAAATTGCTTAGGAACAAGTGCTTAAGCTAGAGATAGAGAGACTGTTTAGGAGATTACAAGTAGAGCAGTTCTAAGGTAAAAATGAAGGAAATAGTTTAACCTTGTTTAACCGGCGCTGCCCGATGGTGCTCTAGTGGCAACTCTGCGCTAAATGCGGAAAAGGCAATAAGTCAGTCTTCTCCCCATGTAGGGAGGATTGTAGAGGCTACCTGTGGTTGTGGATGTCAGATGTTATGTACAGGGTGATGCTCTCTATAATGCTCCCTGCAACTGTTGAAATGCTGTGAATTGTTTTAAATGTGTAATTTTTTTATGTATTTTATCTTTCTTTTATTTTTCTTTCTCTATGTTTGCGTGGTGCAGAATGCAGCAATGCCAAGCTGTGCTCACATATAGACAGCTGACACCTGCTACACATCTATAAATAGAAACCAGATGTAATTAATTATCATAAGTACATTTATTTGTCTTTTCTTCTTTTTTTTAATTGCCATTTGTGCAGGGCAAAGGGCCGCAGAACTGAGCAGTGCTTATACATACATAGCTAACACCTGACAGACATCTTAAAACAGAAACTGGATGTAATTAATTATTTATTTCTGGATCTGTTTAAGCATGTTTGCACATTGAGGCATGGTTCTCAGCAACAGTAATAGGTAGTCTAGTAGTATTTGTGAAGGTATATTAATTTTCATAATATCCAAGAAGCTAAATTGGTAGAATTGCAGCCTAATGCTTAGAAGGTCCTGGGTTCAAGTCTGTAGCAGTCCTAAAATCTCTGTAATTTAATTTAGTATTTGTGTTTAATTTTAAAAACAATTTTGTCAAATAGGGCACTGCTGCACTTTGCTGAGTACTGCTTAAGCATGCTAATAGCTACTATTGTTTGCATTGTGCTAAGCTTGGCTAAAACCATGGTTGTGCTAGTTTTTATGCTGCTCAATTGAGTTTAGCTGGTTTGCACAATGCTAAGCAACAAGGCACTTTTGTGAATGTTGATCAATTATGTGTAATGGTGGGAAAACAGCCTATATTAGGTGCAATAGGAAGGGATATTGCACTGTTCTTTGGAGTCTGCTTATCTGCTGATATGCCAGGTGGTGTTGAAGAGGGTGCACACTTTCTGGAGCAGAGATGGGGTGAGCAGGAGGCCAGAGTCTTCATTGGGCTCCTGGTATGGAATTATGAACCCAGGATGATGCAGGGCAGTTTCCAGAGCTCAGAATGTAAAGGGGAGGCCGGAGACCAGTTGGCCAGGGAACTTATCAGTGCTGCTGATATCCCCCACACTGGTGAGCAGTGTTATCACCACTGTGATGACCTGAAGAGGAGAAAGAGGGGAACCTTGGACACCTGGGTCCAAGTGGCAAGAGATGGGCATGACCCACAAAAATGTAAGTATGTTTTCCACAGTTTTACCAAAATGCAAGCTGAATGTCTGCAAAACAGGTATGCATAATGGTGTGCTTCTCTCCCAACAGCTGCAGCTGAGAGGACTTGTAATGTTAATACCCACGTGATGCACCTGGCCAGGTTCCACTGTGACTGTGGTATGTATGGATTTATTATGCTAACTGTAGTTCAATAAGCAATAAAGAGTAAAACATTTACTGCATTAAAGTATACACAATAAAAACTGTAGTGCAATAAATGGCAAGTAGAACAGCAGTGCAATAAGTTGGTAATTAGAGCTGTAGTGTAATAAATGAACAATAACAACTGTATTGCAATAAACAATACCAATAACAGTAAGCAAAATGGTGTACAGTAGGATTGTGTTGTTATAACCTTTGCAGTACAGCTGTATGCAATGCTTGTCTATGCTAAGGTTGCTGCAGTCAACTGTAACACTGTAATAGCTGTAGAATGCAAAAGTAAGGCCTGCAAACTGTATTGCTTAACTCATAGTACAATCCAAAGCTGTTTTGAGGCCAATATCAGTCACATGATGCTCTCTGTTCCTCTTACTCCAGGTAATAAAGGTATATGGGTGAGGTAGCCTACTCTATGGGCAGATATTGTGTGTGTACTTCACAGACATTTATGAGCAATACTAAGTGTTAAGCAGCATTGTTGATTCCTAAATAAATCTGTCTAAATATTTCCAGTACAGCTGTATTCCATACATGTGTGTTCTACTGTCACTGCAGTCAAGTATAACACTATAACATTTCTAGAATGCAAAAGAAATGCCCTGCAACATGTATTTCTGAACTCATAGTATGGTTCAATGTTGTCTCCAGGCCAATATCAGCCACATAATGCTCTCATTTTCTCCCACTACAGGAACTATTTTGTGTTTAGATTTCACAGACACTTATCAATAAAGTTTTAATGAGCATTGTTGATTCCTAAATAAATCTGACTAAATATTTCCAGTACGGCTGTATTCCTTGCATGTCTGTACTAAGTTGCTGCAGTCAACTGTAACATTATTTGCAGATGTCTCCTGCAGTCACAGCTATTGAATTCTATTCCCATGTCTGCCAGCTAAGGCATGGCGGCTGTCTGGTTCACTTACTGTGCACAAACATGCCTCACAAATGTCATGATTCCTCATAATACAATTAAAATTGCCTAATCTGTCTGTTGCATGATTACCAGAAAAAATATTACCTGGAATGCAATGTATTACCAAATCTGCTTACAGAACACCTTGGTAGTTATATAAGTCCATATTATGTGAAACTGTTCTGTGTAGTTGTGTACCTGCTTTTATTACTCGGCCCATATTGACCCATGCTATAAGCTTGAGAGGTATGGAAGTGCTACATCAGCCATAGGGAATCATAGTCACTGTACTCAAAACTGACATTACACACCTGCAGAAGTATTTATTACCAGTGTTTTCAGAGATATAATCTGAAATGTCACTAATGGAATGCTTTTGTCTCTCTCCCCACCCCTTACCTTCATTGATTTACTATTGTTATGTATTATGATTTAATATTAACATATTTTGTTAAACTAACTATATTATTGTTAAGTTTTATTATGTTTTATTATGAATCAATATTAACATATTTTGTTAAACTAACTGTTTTGTTGGCCTTATGGTTGAATTCTTACTGGCATGCTGTTAACATACTGACTATTATATTACTTAATGTTGTATTACACATAATATACATTAATATGCATTTGGATTAATATGATGTTCCATTCTGTTAATACTAACAATAGTTTTGTTATTACTGACCTTAACTTATTACTATAACTCATTTACCACATCTCGTTAAGGTAGGCTGGTTTTGGCTGATTCATCTGCCTTGCCTCCTCAGACAATGCCACCAGCTCCCAGGACATCTGGGACCCAGACTGGTGGTGCTCATTTTGCTCCCCCCCTGCACTACTTGCAGTGTCAAGTAGTACCACCCCATTGGGATGCGGCTGGGCTATCTCTGGGAACGTTGATGTGGAGTTGTCACCTGGGCTGAGCTGCCGGCTTTGGTGCACAGGATTGTCTACCATGGTTTTGACTGCTGCCTGCACCAGATCGAGGACATGCTGGCCAACCTGATGAAGCAAGCTCTCCCCAGTGCCCAGCTTCCACCACTGCCACCCCTGAGGCAGTGATGGAGCAGTGCTAACAGTCCCATGACTGGGGATGTGAGTCATGCTGCTGCCTTATATAGGCACATGGGACTGAGATTCCACAACACTCTCCTTATCCATGGTGTTCTCCCCCTCATGTCACACACCACCCCTGTCTGCTGTCTTGTCTGTCTTGTCTATCTGTAAATGTATCCTCAACTACCCAACTTATCTTCCCCACATGTACCTACTTCCTTTTCCCAACATTCCACTCTCACTTTAAAAAAATGAGCACCTGTCCCCCCCAAAAAATATCATCCTATACATAGCTCTCCATTTGGCATACGTGTCCACTGGGCACATGTAATTTGGTCCGATTGGCCTGACAATGCAGTTATTTTGTCCTCACCCCTCTCTCTGGAGGTGAGACTCCAAAGTCATGTACAAGTTCTGTCAAAGTACACAGCTGTTGCATGTACAAGAAATGGATAACTATGTTTCTTTCATACACCCTTCCTGCACATCCCCACCTGCCTTTCACTATGTTTTTCTCCCTGCTTGCACCACATTTCACCACTTTCCTATCTCCCCATTTTTCTTTTCTTTATATTTTTTAGAACAATGCTGCATGATGCGCCAAGTCATGTAGCTTTGCTCAGCTCATATAAATAGTGCTATATTGACTATATGTGTTAAAATTGTCATAAACACCTGTCCCATATTTTGAACCCAAGACCATGGCATTTGCAGGCTATTGCATTAACCTGCCACACCACACAACTCTTAATCAAAACAGGTGGTTTAAACAAAACATAGCAATTTCCAGTTACAGTCATTAAACATATCTCAGCAGAGCTGTACATCATGCTGTGCTGCACAAACTTGATTAAAAATTAATGGAAGAACTGGAAGTTTACCCTGGACTTTGATGCATGACTACACCACTAGAAAGCAAACACATAACAATGGATATGAGTGAAGCCTGGCATAGCAAGTAAATGTGCCCTTTTGTCAGCAACATGTAGAAAGACACCTGCTAAGGCATTAATGGCAAAATACATGTTCAACTGAGACCCTGGTGCAAAAATACATCCATATAAAGCCATGCCCATGCAGATGGATGTAAAAAGGTTTGTCACAGACTGTATGTATGTCACAGACTGTATGTGTGCACATATATTTTGCAAATGCACCTGCTGCAGGCATTACTTAGTAGCTCAGTCTGTTACATGCCTTATAAACAGTACATTTTGCCACACACACAGTCCTGGGTTCAAATCCAGTGGTGTGTAGCAGTGAAACTACAGTATTGTGAAGCCAGCAATTAATGACTGAGTCATGCACTGTTTATCCACACAATACATTTCAAATGAAATGTCTGCTTTTCACTGATGGAAGTCAAAGGTCTGCAGATAGAAACACATTTCACATATCCCTATAGCAAAATTATTAGTGCATAAACTGTCACGTCATGCATTAATATGCATTCACAGACAAAATCAACTCAGGTACTGCAGATGTGGGCCACTAATTTCAGAGTGCACCACACAATCCTTTCAAACTCACAGTGCCAATTAGCACAGCTAACATATGCATTTGAAGTACCTGCTTGTAACAAGGACTGCCCTCATACATGCTCCATATTGCTACCTGACTGTAACTCATGGCCTGACAATCACCCAAATGGTGGACATATTCTTTTATTTATCCCCCATGTTGCTCAAGGACACAACAAACATGTGGCCTAGTACTCTGTTAGTGATACCATTGCCTAGCATACCTACCTTAAACACTTGTCTTAATTGGACTGAAAAGGATGCCTTCACTCTTGCTCTGCCTCTTCAACAAGGCTGATACAGCTCCCACAGTTACTCCTACATCTTGTTGCCCTCCAAAGTGTTCACACTCTCTGCCTATGCCTATTATCTGCAGCAGCAGCTGCAGCCTGTAGCACACACATCTCTATGTAAACATTATTGCTATAGGCCTACCCTCTGCAGTGAAGTAGTCTCCTCACCCCAGTAATTCCCAGTACAACATATCAGAAAGGGCCCCTAATCTATATGAAGGCCTTATATATTGTACAGTTGTTGCATGTGATTGACTAATGAGAGTGCAACTCAGCTGTGTTGGCTGCAATTAGCATTTCAGAACCATATATTGGTTAAGAGGCAATCACCTGCTGATGAGAAGCATGTTAAAAAGGAAAGCAGCTAACTATGGGGAACCATTCTGTATGAGACTTTCCTCACACAGAACACACGTATGCAAAATATTAGCTATCAGCACATATCAGCAGAGGAGTACTGCACTCCATCAGGTATGTAACCATTTTGTTTACAACAGGATGAAGATGTGTGAATATATTAACAAGGAATTGGGATTATAGCATTAAGCCTTTCTTAGAACTGTGATAATGACATGTCAATGATCTCCAGATTTTTTACACCTACAAAGGATGTGCAACACATCAAGTGTGGAATGTATATTGTCAATGTGGCACACTAGGCTTTTGGGACTCTCCCTTTATAGTGGTTGTACTACCACACTGATATTTGTTCAGCACAGTTGTTTTGACATATTATCCCTTAGGGACACACTACAACAGACCCCAGTGTTGGCTGTATGTCATGGCACACATGGGAATACCTGACTATCGCTAGTACCCTAGTTGTATCCAGACTCTTAGTAAGTTTGCACATTGTGGACTATGATAAATGTGATCAAGCAGTGGATATTGCTAGCCATTCTGTCCTTGCTGTATCTCTACATACTGTACTTCCATGTATGTGATCCTGACATGTGTTCCTATGTTGTTGTCTTTTAGGGAACATGTATGCAAGATGCTTTGCAGCTTTCACAGATGCAGAGAATTAATTAACACTGGAAGGGATCTGGCAACACCATGAACACCTAGTGTCCAGGGAGAGGTGCAACAAGGAACAGTGGGAGGCGTTGTGGGCTGACCTTGTACATGATGTCAATGCCACTGGTCATCATAGCAGGACATATGAGCAGATTTGACACCAAGCAATGGACATGATCTGTGCCACGAGCAGAAGAGCAGCAGACATATCCAGTAATCGTGGCATCACTGGTGGAGGGCCTGCAGTGGAACAACCACTCTCAGCCACTGAGGAATTCCTGGCAAATCTAGGCATACATGACAGCTCCCAGGCATCTGTCATACTCTACATCATGGATGTGGGTGCTACAATTTCTACAGCAGAGGAGCATGCAGATAAGCTTAGTCTGATCAGCATTGCAATACTGTAGCATTCAGTGTGTCAGGGTGTACATAGTCTTAGATGGGTTCCAGGTCTGTCTGCTTTAGGGGGAGAAGGGTTTAACTGCAGTTTGATTGTAATGCTCAGATTTTTACCAGTATAACAATTAACACAGTATCTAGTGTAAATGTGAGATATATGGATGTATTACCTTGTGGTAGTGGAACACGGTGGTACTGACATTACCTCTCCCTCAACATTTCACAGGTCCATCAGGTATTGGCCAAGCCTATGGTCCTGCTCCTGGTAAGCATGACTCTGTGTTGTTATAGATATAGGTTTACAGCAGTTTAATCCCTAGGCCATCATCCCAGGCCTGCTGCCTGCATTGCTGTACTGTTGGCATGATTGCAACTGTGCACATATATTCTGACTGTACACATTTTATACTCATATCTATGCCTTGTAGACACTGATAGATGTGACAGTATTGTCAGAACACTACAGAGTGTCATAAGTGTCAACTGTACAGAGTCTACACAAATGTCAACAGTGTACCTTACTGTTGCTGATGAGATTGCATTGTAATGAGATGTTATTTGCAAGTAACGGCTATAACATAGTGCATACATTTTTGGAAAAATACAACTAATTTAAACTTACATCCAGAAGTTAGTTTAACATAGTTCAACATATATTCCCTGTATCCATACATACCAAAGCCTTGGGAAATACTTGGTGTCAGTGTTAGCTCCTAAACTCCTCCCTTACTCACCACATACATGAGGTTACTAATACAGCTCCAGAAACTGACATTTTTAAATATCCTGTGCTTTCTGACGCGATTGGCAGCCTGCCTTTACAGCATCATCATCATCTTTTGGCTGTTCCCATTAGGGGTCACTACAGTGGATCATCTGTTTCCATTTCTTCCTGCCTCTGCATTGCTTTGTCACACCAACCACCTGCATGTCCTCTCTCACCACATCCATAAACCTTATCTTAGGCCTTCCTCTTTTCCTGTTACCTGGTAGCTTCATCCTTAGCATCTTTTTCCCAATATACTCAGAATCCCTCCTCAGCACATGTCCAAACCAACATAATCTTGCTTCTCTGGCTTTGTCTCCAAACCTTCCAACCTGGGCTGACCCTCTAATATACTTATTCCTAATCCTGTCCACCCTTGTCATGCCCAGTGCAAATCTTAACATCTTTAACTCTGCCACATCCAGCTCTAACTCCTGCCTTTTTGTCAATGTCACTATCTCCAACCCATATAACATAGCTGGTTTCACTACCATTTTGTAGACATTCCCTTTTACTCTTACTGGTACTCTTCTGTCACAAATCACGCCGGACACTCTTCTCCACCCACTCCATCCTGCCTGTACTCTCTTCTTCACCTCTCTTCCACACTCACCATTACTCTGAACTATTGATCCCAAGTATTTAAACTCATCCACCTTCACCACCTCTACTCCTTGCATCCTCACCATTCCTCTAACCTCCCTATCATTCACACACAAACATTCTGTCTTAGTCCTGCTAACCTTCATTCCTCTCCTCTCTAGAGCATATGTACATCTACCAGGGTCTCCTCCATCTGTTCCCTACTCTCACTACAGATCACAATGTCATCTGCAAACATCATAGTCCACGGGGACTCCTGTCTGATCTCGTCTGTCAACTTGTCCATCACCATTGCAAATAAAAAAGGGCTCAGAGCTGATACTTGATGTAATCCCACCTCCACATTAAACGCATCCATCACTCCCACCGCAGACCTCACCGCTGTCACACTACCCTCATACATATCCTGTACCACTCTTACAAACTTCTCTGACACTCCCGACTTCCTCATACAATACTACAACTCCTCTCTAGGCACCCTGTCATATGCTTTCTCTAAGTCTACAAAAACACAATGCAACTCCTTCTGACCTTCTCTGTACTTCTCCATCAACACTCTCAGAGCAAACATCACATCTGTAGTGCTCTTTCCTGGCATGAAACCATACTGCTGATCACTAATCAGCATGATATGTTATTTTTCTTCAAAATGTGCTTAAAACATGCAAAACCTCTGAATTTCAGCTAATTCAACCACAAACAGTGTGTAATGTACACAGACCTTTTTTAGTGCATTTCTGGCAAATTAGATAGTAATTCGTATACACTAAGGCACTGTAACAAAGCTCCATGTGCTTTAACTGCAAGTGTTATGGAGGTTTTTTGTATAGAACTACTGTAGTGAAATCTGCTGTGTTAGTTAATTTAGTTAGTGTATATCCAAACTGCTTACTGATTGCATAAACATAGCCTGGTTTAGCTAACTGCTCATGTAAAAAGTGTTTCTAAATGTGTAATGAAACAGTCAACTGTTGTCCTGTACTTTCTTTTACACAATACAGTACTGTATAATGAAATGGCTTCGTGCACAGGATTGCATAATCAGTTACTGCTTTATAGTGTGCCCATAATTATATTTATGCAGGTAGTGCTTCTGTTTAAGCTACAACAACTGTAGAATTGCACATTATCGCTGTTTGCACAGTACAGTATCAGTACAGTATTGGATAATGAAACGGCTTTGAGCATAGGATTTCATAATCACATACTGCTCTATATTGTGCTTGTAATTGTGTTTATATAGGTAGTGCTTCTGTTTAAGGTAAAACAACTGTACAATTGCATATTTTCACTGCTTGCAGACTCAAACATGGAAATTAAGCAGATACTGTCCCTCATAGCTATACGGTGCTCCTGATTTACCGTATATGTTAGAAATCAAGTTAATGTGAACATCACTGCTTGTTAGAAATTAAAGTGAATGTGAATAGGCCTGCTTGTTATAAATTAAGTGAATGTGAATATGCCTGCTTGCTTGGTGTTTAGTTATGTGTGCTGATAAGGTTCTCACTCCTACTACTTTTTGTTTTTAGGCCGACCCCCTCAAACTATCCCAGTAAAATAGTCTCCTGCCTGAAAAGGATGCTACCCTGAGAATTGTATCCCTGTACTCAAGTCTCTGAAGTCCGACCAGCAAATTAATAAGGTTAATACCTTATGCTGTACTATTAAAAATTCCTATGAAGTATATAATGCCGACCTGGGTCTAAAGGCACTTTTTCAGCTATCCCCCACAGTTAATTGGCTCTCTCCATGCTGTATAAATTAACTAGTTTGCCCTAGTAGCTTATTACCTAAATCTAACATAATTACCCTGAATACTGTACTTTTAATCTACTTCCCATCATACTTAGCCTTGAAAATTATATCCTGCTGCTCAAAATATCCTACAAGTGTATAAAATACGTCTATAACATAGTGCATAAATTGTTGCACAAATACAACTAATTTTAACTTACAGCCAGAAGTTAGTTTAACATAATTCAACATATATTCCCTGTATGCATACATACCAAAGCCTTGAGAAATACTTGGAGTCAATGTTAGCCCTGCTCCACTCACCCTTGCTGCTCTCAGGCTTGCTCCGCTATCTTCCTGCCCCCAATTTGCACCCGCCCTCACTACTGCTAAATTTAAACTAAACTGAAGACTCCTCTCAAGCTAAGTACCAATCAGAGCCTCATACATCTCTGAACAGCCCTCCCCCTTGACCCATTTCCTTCTACCCCATACTTCCACACCCTGTAAGCACAATCAACAATCAAAAGTGGCCCATCCTCCAAACAAAATGCAGACAAGTATAAAAATACTAGTCACCCTACTACCTATATTATTTCTATTTTACCATCTTACTGCTTACAAGCAAGAACTTGACCATAGTATTCACTACCCAAATGGTCAAACAGCCACCCAGAACTTCACACATAAGACCAATCACTTTACCATCCCCAACACACCAAATCTACCACCATCAACAAAATATCATCCCTGTAGAACCACAAAACTTAATCCTAAAGACAAAGACTATATAAAATTTATAAACAAACTCCTAAAGCTAAGAGTATCCTGTCACTATAACCTTATAATACATGGAGACATTCATCCTAACCCCGGCCCATCCACCCTGGCCCACCCACACCCAATAACCCACACTCCCCTACCACAACCCCCACAGTCAAGCTACTCCTTTCTGCTTCCCTCCTAGCATTTCACCTAAATATTAGAAGTATTAACAATAAGATTCACAACCTACACTCCCTCCTAGCAACCCACTCCCCAGACATTATGTGCCTCACGGAAACCTGGCTAAAACCTAATACTGCCAACAATCAGATATTACCTCCTGATAAAATATTCACTGGTTAAACCACTCTACAAAGAAAGGAGGTGGGATAGCAGTCCTATACAAAAATACTCTAACTGTTAATAGAGAAGCCATTCAACCACCCCAATTCAATAATGCAGAACTCCTCAAAACCAAACTACAGTTCAATCATAACACATGCTTGAACATCATCTGTGCATATATTCCACCAGGCAACAACTTAAATACTCTGGAGGATATCCTTCATTGGTTATCCACTACCTATCCCAAAGAAACAATAGTTCTTGGTGACTTTAACACTGACTGGTACCCCTGGGACTCCGACCCCCTCCCCCTCACTCCAATAAACTTATCTGGGTTTAAACAGACCATACCCTCTCCCACCAGGATAAACAAATCAACCAACAGGGAATGCATCCTAGACTGCATCCTAGTTAATAACCAACCCCAACAATACACAGCTGGCACTCTCCCTGATGACCTTAGTGACCATCTACTAACTTATATCATACAAAATAAGGCAGGAACCCCCACCAGACCAAATATAAAACACTTAAAAATAGGAAAAACTTTGACGGTCCTATTTTCCTAAATGAACTAAAAGCAGTTGTCTGGTCAAAACTAAAACATCTACCACTAGAAGAGGCTATAGCTTACTTCAGCACTAAATTCCTAAGCATCCTTGAATCCCATGCTCCAGCATGTACGATAAAATCTAGATCAAATACAGCACCATGGCTCACAAAGGATACCAAATCTAAAATCAAAACTAGGAACAAAGCCTGGGCCAGCTGGAGATCAATTAAGGACCCACTTGACCATTTAAGATATCATCTCAGGAACGATACTAAAAAATCTATTTTACTAGACAAAAAAAGCTTTTACCAAAATCTCTTAACAAAAACACCAAAACCACCCTCAAAAGTTCTGGGCAGGCCTAAATGAACTTCTACATCCAGGTCATTCTACCACCCCAATCCCAGCTAACCACACCTATAGCTCCCCTGAGACCATAGCCGCTGCTTATAATAACTTTTTCACTGAAACAATACAATCCCTAGCAAATCAACTAACCCCCACAAAACTAAACCACTCCCCTAACCAACCCACCAATCACCCCAATTTAGCTTCCAACTGGTATCCACTAGTTTTATGAAAACACTTATAAAAAAACTAAAGCCTACCACCCTCGTTGCTGACCTCCTCCCTGCAGAATACCTACAAATAGTGGCAGATGCCATTGTGTATCGCATATCTGTCCTAGTCAACAGAACCTTATCCGAAAGTGCTATCCTCTCCCTCTAGAAAATATCCCACGTCATCCCATTCCACAAAGATGGAAGTTCTACAGACATATCCAACTATAGACCCATTGCCATTCTTTCCCCTCTAGCCAAAATAATGGATAAATGTGTACACAAGCAACTAAAGCAATACCTTACACAGAATAACTTACTATCTAACTCCCAGCATGGCTTCAGGCCAAACCATAGCACCACCTCAGCCCTCCTTTCCTGTACTAACACCATAAACCAAAAAAGGAATAACAATAGGCAATCCTCCACCCTCTTTCTTGACCTATCAAAAGCCTTCGACATGGTCAGCCATGAACTTCTCATTATCTCTCTCAAATCTATTTTCCTCAATAAGCACGCAATCCAGTGGTTCCAGTGCTACCTGACTGGTAGACAACAGGCAGTGTTATGGCAGGGCAAACTCTGCAGCCAGTTACCTCTCACACTTGGTGTCCCTCAAGTCCCCATACTGGGTCCACTACTCTTCTCTATTTTTATCAACAACCTTCATACTACTATCCCCAAAGCTACCTGCATTCAATTTGCAGATGATTCCACTCTGATCTGCTCAGCCACCTCCCCATCCGAACTGCAAGCCCTAACCCAAAATACATTCAACACTATTGAGAACTGGCTCGCCAACCAATGCCTACTGCTGAACCCCAATAAAACTAAACTTCTACTGTTCACCCCCACTAGCAGATCTGCCACACTTTCTTTCTCTGTCATATCTAACAATGGTACCACTATCTCCCCAGATCAACACACTAAACTCCTATGGGTTATCGTAGACAATAATCTTAAATTTGACCTACAGGTCAACAAAACCATACAGATCATCAATAATAAGCTTGGATCACTGTATAGAAACAAAACATTTTTAACCCCACTGGCTAGGACTGCAATCACCTGGTCACACCTACTCTCTACTCTACTATATGCCTCGCCAGTACTCTCAAACCTCAACAAATCAGAATTAGGTAAGCTCTCCCACAGCTACAACCATATTGCCAGATTCGCCACTGGCTCCACTTACAGAATCCTCCACTGCCAGAACCTGAAACAACTAGAGTGGCTAGAACTGCCCAGTCTAATTCAATTCAATCAACTCCTAATAGCGCACAAACTTTTGTACCACCCTGAGGATACTCCATCACTTATAAGTATCATTAAGCCCTGTAGCAACTTGAGATCCCTGCGATCAGCCAACAAACTACTCGTCCAAACCCACAAAGCTAACAATGCTGCTGGTGAATCCCTGTTTGCCAACTTTGTTGGCAAAACCTGAATTCGTTGCCAAACCATATAACCCTACAATCCTCCATAGGTCTATTTAAAAATAACCTCAAACTGTATCTCAAAATGATCTGGTCTTGTCCATGTGCCAACCCTGATTAAGTTAAATACTGAAAGGAGAATCTCCAAATATCGAACAGGTAACTATTTCACCAAGCTCTGTATGCTATCTAATGTCTCCTGCCTTTAATTGTGTCAGACCATGTGATTTCTGTCTCCCTATTAGGGAACATCATGAACCATTGTACATAATCACTTCATTTTTATTATTTGTTGTAAATGTTGTTTTTATACTTTTTTATATTTTTAGATGTTATCTTTGTAATTTTGTCTATTCGGAACTTTTCTCCCCGGGCTTCCACTGAAAATGGACATATAGCCAGTCAGACTATAACGGTAAACAAATGTAAAATAAATAAATAATAAATAAGTAACTACAACTGTTAGTGGGAAGAGTACTGTCCTCATGTCCTAGTATATGAGGCTGGGTGTTCAACAGGTGTGTCATAGTGATGACAGTGTATAAAGCCTTACATATATCACAACATAGTACTGCAGAGCATAATAATGCAGGTATTAATGTACTGCTTTTTCCTTTCTTACCACAGGTGACATGGGGGGGTGGTATCTGTCAGCTACACAACCTGATCTCAGTGTATCCTCAGACTCTGATGATAATGGTGGCCACACTGAGGCACACATGGGGGTTTCAGGGGCTGAATCTGTTCCAGAGGTTGACATCCCTCTTCTAACCTCATTGTCACCACACACAGTCAGTATGCCCACACATCTGCAGTCACCAGAGGCCACAGATATTAGACATTTAGAGGGTGAGGACATTGAACAGAAAAGCGTGGCAACTATGGCTCCAGTGAGTGTAGACACTGGCCTTAGACAGAGAGGTGATGAGGTTCCACACAGGCAGATTGTTAGGAGAATTTGTAGGAAGTCTGTTCTCTGTCCACCACCTGTTGCAGGTGTCACATCACTGGTCACTTGGCACATGTTTTGGGCTGTCATGGAGGCACAGGCATGTTCTGAACAGAACTCCAGATGTATGCTTAGGGTTATGGATGCTGCACAATCTGATATCCATGACTGCCTCCACCACATTGGGGACACCCTGGGTCAGTTCACTGATGCAGTGGATAGAAGGTGGGCTGAGACAGTGTCTGTCTTGGAAAGCACAGTGTCTGTACTGGAATGTGCGGTTGGAGTCCAGCATCAGACTCATGGATGTAGGTCAGCAACCCCATCTGCTGAGAGTCCATGTGGCCATGCACAATCACGGTCCCATAGTGGCCGGACATCCAGTGCTACAGAGGGACATGTGCTGTCCACACAAAGACATGGCAGGCCATGAGCTCATGGTCCTGGATGGTCCTGCGGGTGACATGGTCCCAGCAGAGAGCAGTCACCATCAGTTAGTAACACCACTTCTGACTTTGGGCATTGAGGTACCAGTGCAACTCCTGGCAGAACCAGTTCCTGTGTTAGGGACTGGAGATGGAGAACTGTCAGCTCTAACATGTATGGTAAACAGTTGTCCAACATACATACAAGTAGGTCTAGCACTGAGCTTGACTATGTACAAACACACACACACACATGCACCACTGTCAAATGCATGTCACCTACAGACACACATGACACCTGTCAATGTTCCATCTTACCTGCTTTCCTTCCTGACTCACACACATGCTGCCAACCATTTGGGTCAACCTAGGGCTCCTGCACCCCCACACAGCATGCTGTGCAAGTGATAGTACTTGTGCCACATCCCTGTCATCTTCGCCATTGATGCAGGGAAATGAAGCTGTGTATCTGATGCACAGGGTGACCATATTAGTTAACATGTACTTGGGTAATGCAGCGTTGTTTTGCCATGCCACTTGTAGTGGTTGCTGACAGATACTGTATGCTGGCATTTCTCATGAGAATGCCTCATATTTTTGTATACCTTAAGTTGTATGATATTGTAATGGCTGTATACTTACACAATGAAAGGTGTGTCATGGACATGTTTATGTTTCTGTTTCAGGGGTCTGTTGGGATAATGGATACACACAGGCAAAAAAAGCAGCACAGGATGGCATATCAGCAAAGTGGAAATATGTCTTCAGCAAGGTACATCACTACAACTGCATGGCACCATAGGTTTATATGTGTATAACAGGCTAACAAGGACAATGGTGTCATTCAATGTACTCATGCATTCCTAACCTGTGAAAAGGTTTGCTACCCTACATAAGTGCCACCAGGGCTTTGAGCAAACACATCTACAAGCTGTGTTGATGGAGATGACCCATCTACAAATATCCTGTGTCCAGTACAGACAGGTGTCTGACACCAGATATGATTGCCATGTTCTGCATCCCATTGTGGATTCTGCACATGATATGTGTCACAGCAGATATGTAATTCACATGCATGGGGGGCTACTTCATGTAGGGTGCACTGTCTGCATTACATACCTGTCTCTCCAGCATGTGCTATGTATACCACAGTGATGTTGCAGTTGTGTACAACAGGTGAGATGAGTTAGTCCTGTCATGGATATGTGGGAGGTACACATTGGGATCTGACACCTCCCTGTATGGAGCCATGCACATCCCCTCCAAAGCATTTAGAAGGCAGACCACATGTAAGGTCTTGACACAGACTCCAAAGGGCATGTTATTTACACTGTGTATTGGTGTAGAATGGAACCTGTGTGGCTGCTACAGTTATATGATATGCATGTGTAGTGGCATAGCAAGGGTGCCATTGCATACAATGATAGGCGTGATGACTGCCACATTCAGTATAGCAATGACAGTCTGGGATTGCCATACCATACCTGTCTGTATAGGTTGTACAGCAGTGAATGCATCCCAACATCTTACCTACCTGTGAAAGTCAAAGGCTACATTACTCTCTGTGTCCATAACCGCATAAGTAATGGATCAAGTGTGTGCGGAGTGCAGACACTACAATATTTTCCAGGGATGTATGATTTCTCAAAGGATAGTATTGTGCAGTCATTGGCATTTAGTCTTTGTCAGTGGCAAAGATATTAACTGACTGTGTTTTAGGTCATCGTGGATAACGATTGGATCTGTGTGGAATTCTGTGACAGCTCCTAATATACAATCACCTGCTAATGTAGTCAATCAGAGGCGAAGGACAATGGCTGTGACTGCAGAGAGGGAATGGCTAGAAGGGGTACGCCAATAATGGAGAAAGGTGAACACCAGTGGTGACTGGCATCATTGCAGCATAGGTCTCCCAATGCTATTGTTCCAGAATATGACTGTCAGGCACCTGCCTATCCACCAGCTGACATAACACTCTGACATAATGTACACAGTTTCCAGCAAGACCTGCTGGGCTACTATTGTCAAACACTTTATCAGGCCATGGTTGGTGGAGTGAGACATAGTTCCATCATCCACTGCATACTGTAACAGTAAATGGGCTCTACCAGTTACAGTCAGTAGGCATGACCTGGCCTTGACCAAAAGTAACAGTGTTTGGTCCAGTGCCAGTAGGTGTATGACAGTGTTAGTGCTTGTATCCATGCAAACTCCTTTCAGGCATTTTTGGTGATGTGACTTAGAGATCTGAGGCACCTCTTGGCATCACATGCTAGTTGTCCTCTGTTCAAGTAAGTATTGCAATTATGTCCAGCATGTTGCAAGAAGAGAGTCATGCAAGGTGCCTGTACAAAGCACAGACAAACATGTTATGAAAGTGCACTATCTACATTATGTGTTGCTTAGTCATGCTGCAGCTCACTTGCCCAAAGGTTAGTCCAGGTCCTTACCTACATTGCCCAGGAGCAGTACCGTGACATCCCCATATGGGGAACCAACGTTTTGCACCATGTGTTTACCAATATGGGTGACCCCTACAGCCCCCCCCCATGTGAGGTCCTCCCTGTCAAGATCTGGCCACAGATCAGTTTCCTTAGAACTACCAGCACAACCCCCTCTCCCTTACAGACATATGTCAACAAAAGGGATGGTTGACATGGTTGACGTAGCTTGACTGCACCTCCCCCATTAGATGGAACAGGCAAATATGCAGAGCTCTACACCCATGCATTACATCAGCAGCATTACAACTGAATGAACTCAGCTGTATGTGACAGGAGGGACAGAGGCCCGTCATGGCACAGCAGACCTGACTGGTGGACAACTGCCATTAGCAGGCTGTACAATAACAGGTGGACAGTGCTGTGTGACAGTTGGTGTGAGGGTGTCCCATCTAACTTGGAGGCACTACCTCCACAGTTTAAAGAAGCACATAGTGGTGTTGTGATGTTGTGTAGACATGGTAAAGGACAAAATTAGCCCACCACACAAAGTAGAACCAGAACGTACAGTGTAGCTACATATGTGACCTCAAAGGACAGGCCCAGATTGTCAGTGAACTCATACATAATGATGCCACATATGATGGGCCTGTACTCATAGCTAACCTGTACTTCCACACTGTCTGTGTCAACTACACTCCCCTGTCCTCACCAGACGTGACACATGACATTCCTACAACTTGTCCCATAACTTCCATTTTTACAGAGCATTTCATAACTAGCCTCTCAAATGGTAGATACACAACATCTATTGCTCATGCTAACATTCCAGGCTGCATCCCACATGTGATCTGACAAGGATGACTAGCACCATTGGAAAAACCTTGCAATCATACTGACACAACTGGCTGCACACCATCTGAGTGGATAATAACAATTGTTATACCCCTGCACAAAGGTGGTGCATCCACTGACCAACATAACAATAGACCTCTTTGTCTAAGTATCCATATCTGTACACCCATAGGGGCAGTCATCATGGATCTGATCAGCACACATATATGTTATCTACACATAGTTGACTGTACACAGTTTGGATGTATGACGGGGGACAATGACTGTTACATGTGGTGGACATTTCTGAGGCAGTCACCAAGGACCTGGGCGAGGGTACATCAGGGCATACAACCGTCTAGACTAGGCCAAGCCATTTGACTATATCCCTTGCTTAGGCAACATTTACAATCCACCCACATAGGCATCCAGGATACTGTCACTGTAGGGGCCACTAAGTGGTCCATTGATGGCATACATACTCAACATAGGGATATTTGCCTCCAATAGCTGATCTATAAGCAACAGTGTTCAATCAAGTACAGTCCTGGGTCCTCTACTGCTTGGAATCCATTTAAACACATTATATGTGACTACAAATGACTGTGGCTAACAGTGTTGGCTGATGCCTGCAAATTGTAAGCACTCATAGAGTCTCTGTGGTATGTAATTATCCTGTAAGACAGTATTGCAAACACATGCCTGTTGGCATACTTATGGCCCTTAACTCCAGGCAATTATATATGTAGTTTCATTTCCATCAGTAAGACCTATGTACCTGGTCAGTAGCACATCACTTACAACATGTGATGTACATACTCAGGGGTGAAAGAACTGGGCACACAGACCTGGCCACGCAGGTTTACACCTACTTTGTCTCAGATCACCATGTCTCTACAGTGGCATGGCAGGACTCATATGACATAGATGAGGGCACAGTCACCTGTAAATGACATACTCATAACCTCCAAGTGCTCTTTGATCAGCATGCCAATACCTGACAGCAATGGCCATTTGGTAATGTACCTTTCCAACCAGTACTGGCAGTTGCACACAACGGTATGGTCCTGCTCAAGGACACTTCATATCTTCAGTATGTATTCATTGGGGATCGTCTGCAGTGAGTGTCATTGTAGTCTCTGGCATATAGACTACTCAGAGGTGATCTGTGCATATGGAACAATGTGTGACCTTGATTGTATATGCTGCCTATCTGTAGGAGACATAGTAGATGGATATCTCACTGTAAGGACATTAACCACATATGTGACATTATTAATACATGCTTGTGGAAGAGATTTGCCTAGCAGAATTAAACACACCCTTGATATGGAACCCTGTCTAATGGCATACAAAGCACCTCAGTGCACCTCAGCACGTGCCATCTGTATGATTGGCTAGCCAACTATCATCTCAACACATCTGCTTGTGCCCCTCTTGGACTGGGGCAATATGTGATGATCTTGTAACTATGAGTATAAAGTTGCTTAGGATTGTGAAGGCTGTATGGGCATTATACTAGTGGAGTTCAAATGCCCTATGGTTGCAGAACATGACATAAAATGCTCTAACAGCCTCACACACAAACATGGTTACATTGAGGCTAGCAACACTTCCAATCCCTGCAGACAGAACAAGCCAAGGCACACACATAGTGCAAGCTGGCTGTATGTAAATGAGAACACTTACCTATGTAATGGTACACACTATAGATCACAGTACGTGATGTGTGAAGCACACCTCATGTCTGCTAGTACTATCAGCGTAGGGCATATAATGCTTGATTACATCAGCAGGCCTTATTGTGGTCAGTCATTTGGGGGGGGGGCACATTACCCGCTACAAATAAAATACTCAAAAAACTATCTAATTCTAAGTTTCTGGGGTGATTATATTTATGCCATATGGACATACAAACCAATAGGCCTGAAGAGCGATTAGAACCCTTATTCATCTAGTCTTATACACTATAATCACAGTACTTATCACATGCATCATAGCTTAAATCTGATACAACCGTGGCAGCTGGTAGTCTTAAGGTGGATAACATTATCAGGCCTTGTAGATGGCCTATTCTTATAGTCTTATACACTATAGTTCACAGTATTTCTTTCATGCACCACATGTTAAGTCTGCTGTATATGTGATTGCAGGCACAGTACTTATGCATAACACAAACCAGGCTTGTGTTGAACAGCATCTGTGGCCTACAGAGTGATATTGCTTAATACTATTATTTGCATTTAGTATCCTAGCAGTGAGATAATTGTTATAATCCTAGCTATGTGCATACAGTTATACAGTTAACCAGTATGGCCATATGTGGCTGTTTGCACTTTGACAGGCAAGCCTTTGGGCAGGAGCAATACTCTCTGCCCATGGATGTGTTGACAACATTATACATTACACTACCTGTTCACCTGTGCTGTCTACATGGTGACATCCAACAGGCACAGGTGTCTGTAGGTAAGTGCATTATGTACTGTTGACCCTTACTTTGGATCCTTTGATTAACAGTATGGATGTGTGATAGTGCAGATTTACTCACAATTATTAGGATATGGAGGACAATACAGACATCCACACATATTTATGTATATAACAGGGATGTATATAAGTTCATAGGTCTGTACTAGGCCAATGGCACTGGAGCCTTTACAAGCCTAGCCCATAGGATTACCCTGGCATCGTGCCACCCACCCTTAGTTCCTAGTGCCTCTGTCAAGTAGAGCCACTGGAGTGATCCCTGGGGTGAATTTTCTATTTCCCATCCACTCATCAAGATTTCTCTTGAAGAGGGCCAGTGAGGTGCTCTGCTTGACATGTATGGGAAGTCTATTCCATAGCATTGGCAGTCTCTCTCTCTCTCTCTCTCTCTCTATATATATATATATATATATATATATATATATACACACACACACACACACACACACATATATATATATATATATATATATATATATATATATATATATATAGATAGATAGATATATATATATATATATATTGACACTACATAGAGATGGTTATACTATGTATGTGAGAGAGAGATACTGACAACTGGATATGTATATGTATATGGCTGTATGTATAGGCATATCTATACATAACAGGTCATTTGGATGAAGGGGCAACAAAATTGTGCTCATTTTAACTAACTGTATGAGCATG